>NC_140172.1:14466226-14508730 GCF_963971535.1 Notolepis coatsorum | reverse complement strand
GTTCTGTGCAAAGTTTCATGTCAGTAGAATAATAAATGTGGGTTTAGCACCTGTTTTTGTGGAGAGAGGGCCTGGTGCTAGCGGCCATGTTGGATTTCTCAATTTTGAGGCCTTATTTGACATTTCTGAGCTTGGTATACAGCAGATTTGGATTCAGCACCCCTTAACACATCCACCGCCGGAAACGGCTTACGACGTGTTTCAAGGTCATGCGAATTCCGCCAATACACGGCGTACAACGTTATTGATATCATATTTAATTTTTTCGCCATGGTATTCATAATTCCCTCACCGAGCCTGGTCTGATACAGTGGGACTCGGCACAACCGTGCAACGCTTCAATACCGCCGCCTGGTGGATGATCGGGCGAGTTACAACCGGAAATGGATCTCTGGTGATCTCCGTGCATCTGGGAAATGCGTCCGGCAGACACATATTGTTGCGGGACTCTAGACACACATCTGTGTATATGGATTGCTGCCATAACTCAATAATCGATATGATTTGGGCGTTTATTTCGCCATACAAACCGGAAATGGATCTAGTAGATTGCCGTCAAATAAGTGGGATCTTTTTCCTCCAGTCTCATCGGCGAACGGTAAGAGGACAGTAAAGTTACTTTCAGCATGATTGTTTATTATTATTAATGCAAACTGCTCTGATCAATATATCACCCATACTACATAAAGCATTTAGGGCGTGTTCACACCTACCCTGTTTGGTCCACTTTAAGTGGACCATGGTCCCTTTAGATCGATAGTCTGTTTGGTTTGTACAGGTATGAACGCAAACCGAACTATAATGAGGACCAAACAACCGAACCATGGTCCTCTTGAAAAGTTGGGACTCGGTTTGTTTCAAAGTGGACCTTGGTTCGTTTGCTGTTGGTGTGAACGCGATCAAACTTTATATAGTATCTAATCTAGAGCAAATGAGTGACAGGTGCCAAGTGACAGCTTGCGCGCGACCCAACTCAAATGAATGACAGGCGCGCGGACAGTCTCTCTCTTCCTCTCTCTCTCTGCCTCTCTCTGTCTCTCTAGACTGGCGCCGCACGCGGACAGTCTCTCTCTTCCTCTCTCTGTCTCTCTAGACTGGCGCCGCGCGCGGACAGTCTCTCTCTTCCTCTCTCTGTCTCTCTAGACTGGCGCCGCGCGCGGACAGTCTCTCTCTTCCTCTCTCTGTCTCTCTAGACTGGCGCCGCGCGCGGACAGTGTCTCTCTTCCTCTCGCTCTCTCTCTCTCTCTCTCTCTATATCTCTCTCTCTATCTCTCTATATCTCTACTCTCTAGTCGACTTGTGCCACGCTCGTAATGACAGTATCTCTCTGCTTTATCACAAGAGACGCTGTCGGCAACTGTTTACGTTTGTGAGTGCTAGTCCAATAGATGAACGACTTGGCGACAGCATGTCCTTTGCTTACAAATTAGATCCGCACCAAACAGGGTAGTGTGAACGCAGACCAAAATCAAACAATGTATCATTTTCACATTTGGTCCACCAGAAAGTCCGGACTATCCCCGGACTTTCAGGTGTGAACACACCCTCACTGACGATCACAGAATTATAAACGACCCCCCCCCCCGTTCATCCGCGCATGATGAGTCATAACGTTTAGGATCATGTACAGTTGAAATTTTTAATATAGCGTGTATCGGCAACAAACGGCAGTTGATAATCTATATATGCGTTTATGCCTATAACTCACGTTCTAGGAATTACTGCAGAAAACGATAAAAACATATTTATATTCTAGGCGGTATTTTCGTATGAATCTATGAATGAAAAAGTATAACGTTCCTACATCCTGAACGATAGATAATCGATGTTGAATGGGCCATAGTAATGTCAATTTAGCAATACAATTTAAAAAGTTATAGCCCTGCAAAGAAGGTGAACATCTCCATAGGCTTAGAGTGGTGGCAGAGAGTGGTATGAGAGGGGCAAACTGCGTGGCAGTTAATGTGTTAATACCGCTAGAAATGTTGTGTACCAAAAATAAACACGAAATGCCTTCAGCACTTTATACAAGCACATTTTCTGAAATGCTGCCTAGTCTACAGGGAGAACATGCAAACTCCACACAGAAAGACCCCCTGCTGGGGTGCGAACCCAGGACCTTCTTGCTGTGAGGCAGCAGTGCTAACCACTGTGCGTGCCACTGTGCCGTGGGGAGGGTATATCTTCCAAGATGTATTCTCTAACAGATGATTGATTACCGGATACATTTTTTCCTAATTCTTTCTCCTGATTGAATAAAGTGGGAACAGGATACCAGAAGATTTATTTTCTGTTTACTGCAGAACGCCTTTTTTTAGGGGAGACAGGGGATCTTTAGGGGGAGATAAAAGGTCAACAGCATCATCTGAATGTTGGGTACCTGAATTTCAGAGTCAGCTCAGCACTGTGTCAAGTTTTTCTAGTCATAAATCTGTAATAAACAACTCAGTTAGGCGCCCATAACCCTTTCACTACCACACTACAGAAGGTTAACCCTTCACTACCACACTACAGACGGTTAACCCTTCACTACCACACTACAGACGGTTAACCGTCTACAGTAGTAGTAGTAGTAGTAGTAGTAGTAGTAGTAGTAGTCGTTTATTGTCACGTATAAAGTACAGGTACATTACAGTGTGATGCTTGGTTCATACACATACAGCTCATTATAGTAATATTCCACAATTATTACAGTTGGTAGTAATAATGGCACACATAAATTCACACCAACATACGCATGTGTTGCTACATGCGGGACTAAGTCTTGAGACAAACGTATGTGTATCTCCGCTGCCATGTTACCGGCACCATCTAGTGAGGCACTGAGTCTGAGGGCGCTTTATTTTCTTTAGGTCCCAGTTGCATGTAATCACAACTTGGCACAGCAGAGGAGGTAAATGATCATAATGACCCTCTCCTATCTCTATACTGCTAGCTGAGTTAACTCTCTCTCTCTCTCTCTCTCTCTCTCTCTCTCTCTCTCTCTCTCTCTCTCTCTCTCTCTCTCTCTCTCTCTCTCTCTCTCTCTCTCTCTCTCTTTCTCTCTCTCTCTCTCTCTCCTCAGGCTCCACCATCCTTGTCTTCAAAGTGAGATCTCATCCCTGCTGTCCAGCAGCCATAACCAAAACTCCTTCTTAATGGCAGCACAACCCGTTGTCTTCTACACAAATCTACTACTGCAAAAACACTTTTCCGAAGAGCCAATCACGTTTACTCAACATTGTTTACATCACGACAAGATAAAAGACACTCGAGCCAATTCACCTATTAGCTCACGGTCGTCTTCCCCACACCAGCTGCTGATTGGACGAGCGTGATGGAATAGAATGACTAGACTGGTTTTACTACTCATGTATCAAAAAAAGAAAAAGGAAAAAAAAAGAACATTGTCAAGATATGTTCTGCAAAATGTGAGCCCGCCGCTGGCACTGGAAATCAGGTCATGTACAACGGACACCGCTGTGATTCAAAAAGCGTCAAGTAGCCGATGATTTTATGTATTAATTCAGGTACTCTTATGCAAAATCTTGTGAAACTTTTTTATACCAATCTAGTTATTCTATATGTCCACAAAATGTGCTGTGTTCCTTTAGTACCAGCGAGGGGGAAATGGCTTCACGGGCAACGTAGCTGACCGTCAGAGTGCTAATATAAACCGGTTCCTGTTTCATTCGGTATTCAGGTAAAAACTTCAACATTTGTCATTCCTGTGTATGCTGTGTGCTAGTCTCCGAGGTGCTATTCCATTCTTATTTATTCCGACTTAGATACTTCAAAAGAAAAGTTTCACCAGCCTAGATAGAAGTACACCACATTGGCCTTGTGAACTGTATTTTGACGATATAGAATGAGATCAAACACACACACACACACACACACACACACACACACACACACACACACACACACACACACACACACACACACACACACACACACACACACACACACACACACACACACACACACACACACACACACACACACACACACACACACACACACACACACACACACACACACACACACACACACACACACACACACACACAAATAATGTTTTCTATAAGTATTTAAACAAGCATGAAACTGGCCAGGCCCATGGTGCACGTGTTGTAGGTGCAGGGGGGCAACAGCAGACAGAGAGCAGGGCAGTCCGGGGGGCAACAGCAGACAGAGAGCAGGGCAGTCCGGGGGGCAACAACAACGCTGTAAACTGTCACGGTTACCTTTCATCTATAGCCTGAAACGTCAGACCCATGGAACGTATACAACTAATACAAGCTATAGGGTATCAGTAGGGATGTACGATATTATCGGCCGATATTGGCATTCAAATGTGATAATTGAAATTATCCATATCGGTTTTCAAAATAAAAAAAATAAAAAAATTATTATACTTTTTAACATTTATTTAACCTTTATTTACCCAGGCAAGCAAGTAAGAACAAATTCAGATTTTATTTATTGTCAAAAGTATGCATAATGTTGTGTTAATTCCACGACAAGAGATATGTAATGTTAATGACCTGAAATTATTAGTTTTTTTGGGGTGGGAAACCCTGCATATATCGGTATCGGTTGATATCGGTATCGGAAATTAAGAGTTGGACATCGGATATCGGTAAAAAAAAAAAGCCAATATCGAACATCCCTAGGTATCAGTGATCTAATAGAATATATTTTTAAAGTAGCTGTCCACGGGCCTGCACGTATTGAGGTAAGGAACTTACAGGGGGAGGGGCTTATATAAGGTTATTATTAGACAGAGGGGAGGGGCTTATATAATGTTAGTATTAGACAGAGGGGAGGGGCTTATATAATGTTAGTATTAGACAGAGGGGAGGGGTTTATAGTATGTTAGTATTAGACAGGGGGGAGGGGCTTATATAATATTATTATTAGACAGGGGGAGGGGCTTATATAATGTTAATATTAGACAGAGGGGAGGGGCTTATATAATGTTAGTATTAGACAGAGGGGTGGGGCTTATATAATGATATTATTAGACAGAGGGGCGGGGCTTATAGCATGTTATTATTAGACAGGGGGAGGGGCTTATAGTGTTATTACAGATGGGAGGGGCTTATATAATGGTATTATTAGACAGAGGGGAGGGGCTTATAGAATGTTATTATACAGAGGGGAGGGGCTTATATAATGTTATTATTAGACAGGGGAGGGGCTTAGAGTGTTATTATTATACAGAGGGGAGGGGCTTATATAATGTTATTATTAGACAGAGGGGAGGGGCTTATATAATGTTATTATTAGACAGGGGGAGGGGCTTATATACTGTTATTATTAGACAGGGGGAGGGGCTTATATAATGTTAGACAGAGGGGAGGGGCTTATATAGTGTAGATGGGTGGGGCTTATATAATGTTATTATTAGACAGGGGCGGGGCTTATACATTGCGTTTCCTCCCCCACTTGAAGTGAGGCTTTGTTTCCATCCTTCTTTGCCAATGCGCTACTGTCATATTGATGACTGTGACTACATCATTCGTACCCATCTATTGCCACAAGGTGGACTTTATTTAGGACGAGGTCATCCTCCATGACCCTGTTCTGGATGGGTCATAGGTCATAGGTAACTACGACGACTCTGCTACAGTTATCTTGTGTCATTATGCTACATCAGTATAGCTAATGCAGCAAAGTGTTCATGTATTGCCCCTCTCTGAGTTCCAGAACATCTGGACACCAAAACTGGACCATTGTTAATTTTGTAGCGCGATCAGTGAGCTGTAGGCTATATTCAGAAGGTCACCCTCTCACCACTCTGGCAGAGCGTTTGGATATTTAAGAACAGTAATGTTAGCATGCTAACTGGCTAAAGTTGCTAACAAGCTTAAAATAAGTTGTTTCCATCAGTAACAATAACAGAAGATGTGGATTTATATCAATTACCAAAAGCCACTGATACATAACGTTACTTACATCTGCGGGGCAAGACTGACGTTAGTAGCGTTAGGCAATAAAGCTGTGCTTCCAAAATATTGTGTAATGCCGTGTGAAGTGGTGGTTTTGGGAGAAAGGCATCGCTAGAAGCCGCTTGTTAGTATTTTGCAAGTGAAAGTGGGATAATGGCAGGCGAGGTGATGATTTTAGGAAATGCAAAGAAAGGCATCGCTAGAAGCACCACCTGCACATGTGTCCTAATAAACGTCCCTGCCAGATCCTACGTGAGAGAGGTAACGAGTGGCCAGAATTTGCATAGCGTGCAGGACTGCTGCCGTGGGGGGGAGGGGAAATAGCGATTTAAGAACTTTTTCCAGTTTCTCTGAAATACGGGTTTACTAACTAGAGGACTAATATGGTTTGATTCTTAGTTGGAAATCAAAAAATATTGTATATATGATTTGTTTTTGCCCATATGTCCAGCTTATACACCTGAAATAACCAGCCCATTTTCACTGTAGTTTTATGTTATCGGAATGTGAATATCTTCCCAATTTTATAAGTGCTTTCGTCGCTATTCCCTTCTTTTTGGATTACGAAAGAAAATGAAGCATTGTAAATTGTGACTATTTATACTGTATCCACTGATGTGCACAAAAGGAGAGGGGCAAAGAGGATAATCACCCCCTGCCTTTTTTGGTTTGTTTAGTTTTTTCCTTGGAGTTCCCAGGTCTCCTCCTATGGTAGATTGAACAAACCTTTTCCAAAGGGACATACAATCATCTGAAGAGAAAGCCAAGACGGTAAATGGGCAATCAAATGATCAGGCTGAAGGGAACTCAAATGCTTTAATTTTTCCCAAAGGACACCCCCTTCCCCCTGCAGTGGAGTACCTAAAGGGGATTCATGCTTTACAGGGCCGGCGTTGACAGACAAACACAGCCCAGGTCATCCCACCAGGGAGATTGTGTATATGCCTGGATGGATGGATGCCAAGAGGTTCCATTTACTCTGTATTGGGAATGGATTACCTTTAAAAAAGAATGTCATGGTAAAATGGCCAAGGCACCGTGGTTGAAATTTGGCCTTTCATTATGTCCCAATATGTCTTTCCTTCTCTTTGTTTCTCAGTATATTATCATGACTTCTGTTTGCTTGCAAAATGTCAGTGTGACTCGCAGATGGGAAATCATCTTGCAATATAATTTTTTTTTTCTTACCACGGTTACTGAAAATACAGATCTATTTTACTCTAATGTCTTCAACTCAACTTAATTTTATTGTGGGATGGATGGGGGGGATAATTTTACAGACAGAATTATATTTAAAACGTACGATTTTAGCCATCACATTCTGCCCATCTCAAATATCATGATAAGGGTTTATAATATGTGTCAGTGCTACTATTTTAGTTGAATTTAGATCAGAGGTTGGGCTTTAGGAAATGGTTAAAAATCACAATCCATCCCTCCAAAATAGAGTCACTCTAAATAAAATTTTCAAATCAAATGTATTTGTAAGGCCCGACAACACACGTTAATGTCCCCATGGGCCGGACACGTCTTCTTTAAGGCCCGACAACACACGTTAATGTCCCCATGGGCTGGACACGTCTTCTTTAAGGCCCGACAACACACGTTAATGTCCCCATGGGCCGGACACGTCTTCTTTAAGGCCCGACAACACACGTTAATGTCCCCATGGGCTGGACACGTCTTCTTTAAGGCCCGACAACACACGTTAATGTCCCCATGGGCCGGACACGTCTTCTTTAAGGCCCGACAACACACGTTAATGTCCCCATGGGCCGGACACGTCTTCTTTAAGGCCCGACAACACACGTTAATGTCCCCATGGGCCGGACACGTCTTCTTTAAACAAGTCAAGAAGAAACATCACAATAAGTCAAGAACAAAGACAAAAACACCATAAAGTAAATTTTTTTTTTTTAAATTTAATAAATGAATGCAGAGTATTTAGAGTATTTAAATGTAGTGTTATAAAATAGCAACTTCCTATAGGGAGCACAGAGCCCTCTTAGCGTACACCCCTTTTTCAGAGATTTGCACCTGCCCTTGTGAGTCTGTGCATATACCAATAATGTAAACGTTTGTGTTCGGGGGTCACCAGAAGCCCGTTTGTGTTCGGGGGTCACCAGAAGCCCGTTCTGGTTTCTTTCTTAATATAATGTGTAACGGGGAATTCGGCTTTTTGCATACGTCCACCTAAATCGTCTTTTCGCGTGGATGCTCTGATGCATCCTAAAGAAAAGCCCCTTTTTCCACTTATTTTTGTTATTGCAATGGGAATATTGGCCCAGTTTTATACCTCTTTTTTTGTTGTTGCTAATCCCTTCTTTCTGGATTACAGAGAAAATGGAAGAATTGTAAATTGTGACTTTATTTATACTGTATATGGTTGTTTTTCTTGAATATATTTATTGCATATTGATGGTGCTTCACTTGTTAAGGGGCTATGAGATATTTTAAAGATGTAGGATACTATTATGATAAATATTGGATAGGGGAAGTGCAATCAGGGGGGGGTTTGATTTTCAAGGTGCTGGACCCCCCCCCTGCCTCGCAACCCCCTCGTTGAACTGTGTACAAACGATGTATGAACATAAGTCAATGTATATCATTTAAAATCGACAGGTTGGTGCTTATAGAACCGTGTCAGTACAGTTTACCGGTAAATAAATGGAATGATGTCTTTGTACTGTAAGAGATAAAAACACAATACCTTTTTCAGCTGTTTTGCATTGTATGAAATTCATAGACTTGTGAGGCATTAGTGGTTTTCTGACGACGATCAGCAGTAGATGTAGTTCTTGACACTTTTTCTGAAAGAAGGATTTTAGGGGGTGTGACTTTTAGCGGTGTCGAGGTTTAGTTTGTTTTGTGTCTTGTCCTCATAAGTATTATTTGAAGGATGTACTGTAATATTGCTCTTTTAAACTCCTGTTTTTATTTATGCTGCACTCACTGTTTAAAATAATAAAAATTATAATAAAAAAAAAGATGTTCCATAGAAGAGAAGCTGAGCCAGACCTGTCTTAAATCCTTCTGTGATCTTTCTGTGACATATTGTATTGTTGTTAAAGGAAATAAATCGTTTTGATAAATTCTTTGAGATTGGGGTGTCCTTTGATTTTCTTCTATTCTCCGGTGGTGGAGAGAGCTAACACTCAGCTAATGGTGTTTTAAGAGGTGGCTATCCTGTTGCGGGGAGGCTCATCCTTGAGTGAGGAAATAGTTGACTAATAGAAGTCAATAGGACTGTAAAATTGTGTTTCCCACAACCTATTTAAACCTAGTGCTTATTATAGCAGAGATGTGCTCATAATTATTTTTAAGGAAAATCAACTAACACAGTTTTGGTCAACTTCACTAAGTACAAACCGACCAATTAATGAACTACGAGGGGCAGCTCTAGTGTGACCCTCCTCTGTGTTCCAATGGTAAAGGCCCAGACAAAGTAAGGGGCGGGGGCTGGCGAGACTGGGTTCACGGGACTGACCGGGTGGCATCTATGCTTTAGGCAACTGGCTTGTCCTTCCGCGTTGCTCTGATTGGCCACTGATCTACGCTAGTTTCGCCCCTACGCCGGTATGAGCCTAGATAATAATAATAATAATGCGCGAGCCCTCGCACACATATATTAACGTAACTAGCTATTCATATCAATCGAAATAACGTTCATCTCTCTATATTAACGTAACTAGCTATTCATATCAATTGAAATAACGTATTGTATTGTTTTCATCTCTATATTAACGTGATTCCATCGACACATAGGTAACATGCTCTTGCGTGTGACGCGACTTTGGGCTTCATTATTCAGCCACATGAATAGCTAGTTACGTTAATATAGAGAGATGATAAATTAATTAAACGTAAAAAAAATAAATAAAAATTTAACTAAGAGTGATTTGAACTTGTGACCATAGGCTCCACCGCCAGCTGACAAACGAGTTGAGCTAAGTGCGTCAATGTTAAAACTAGCGAAACTAGCGTAGATCAGTGGCCAATCAGAGCAGGCAACTGTAAAGCATAGACGCGACCGGGTGGGAGACGAAGCAGTAGAGGTAGCCCACAGGAGATCCCTCATCTGAATGGTGCCCCCCCTGCTGGAGAGTCTCCCGGGCCTGTAGTTGATCGTTCAAGGCTTGGGCAGCTGCGGAGGCAAGCGCCCATGGTCAGCAAGGACTCTCTCCTGAGCCTGTAGTTTCCATGGCCAGATCTTCTGTTAGGCTCAAATACACAACACAGGAGACAGAAGAATGTTCAACCCCGAAGGGCATTTAATAATGCGTTGTCAGACAACATTTTAAACTGAAAGTGTCAGTGTGGAGAGCAGATCTATTTTATAGGTCTGTGCAGCAGAGTAGATTAAGTTTCACTTTCACTTAAATATGAAGAGGCACAGGTGAGAATCATCACGCTGATGGATGGAGACTCCGCACCTGCCTGCTAATCACCACAGCACCCTACAAGACACCAGGACCTTCATGCATCAGTGTCAGATCTTCGTTTTAAGATGGCCTGGCAAGTATATTTGATATTCCTCCCACTGAATATGTTTTTCGTCGTTTCTATGTTAACCTTACGCCCGTTGTGTTTTCGTGTATCCACCCGTTCCATGAATATGTTTTTCGTTGTTTCTATGTTAACCTTACTCCCGCTCTGTTTTCGTGTATCCACCCGTTCCATGAATATGTTTTTCGTCGTTTCTATGTTAACCTTACTCCTGTTGTGTTTTCGTGTATCCACCCGTTCCATGAATATGTTTTTCGTCGTTTCTATGTTAACCTTACGCCTGTTGTGTTTTCGTGTATCCACCCGTTCCATGAATATGTTTTTTGTTGTTTCTATGTTAACCTTACTCCCGTTGTGTTTTCGTGTATCCACCTGCTCCATGAATATGTTTTTTGTTGTTTCTATGTTAACCTTACTCCCGTTGTGTTTTCGTGTATCCACCTGCTCCATGAATATGTTTTTCGTTGTTTCTATGTTAACCTTACTCCCGTTGTGTTTTCGTGTATCCACCTGCTCCATGAATATGTTTTTCGTTGTTTCTATGTTAACCTTACTCCCGTTGTGTTTTCGTGTATCCACCCGTTCCATGAATATGTTTTTCGTCGTTTCTATGTTAACCTTACTCCCGTTGTGTTTTTGTGTATCCACCCGTTCCATGAATATGTTTTTCGTCGTTTCTATGTTAACCTTACTCCCGTTGTGTTTTCGTGTATCCACCCGTTCCATGAATATGTTTTTCGTCGTTTCTATGTTAACCTTACTCCCGTTGTGTTTTCGTGTATCCACCCGCTCTATGGTTTTTTGGCGTCTCATGTTTTTTCGTGTTTTTATATCGTGTTTTTCCCGTGTGCTTCCCCTCGTTTGTGCTGTGAAGACTTATTTTGTTTTTCTCTCTGTTGTCTTCACAGCTTCACTCCCGTGCTTCTCACTGGTCATGGTTATCCACTCGCCAGGCTCAAGACGCACACACACACACACACACACCGCATTGGTGTTCATTCATTATGGTATTGGTTTGTGGTTACCTATCCGGAGCTCAGTATGAGGAACAGCATGGATTGTGCTGAGAAAGGACTCTACCGATCAACAACATCATTGGTACAGTAAGCAAGAAATATGGTTCCAAAAAACGACCCCTTTAAATACAGGAGAGAGCTTCACTTTTTCTTTATGGGGACCACTAGATTGTTATCAAGAACTTTTCGCAGACCACCTTGTATGCAAACCGGAGTGTGGCTTGTACATGCCTCAGACTCACTGTCATTATTGTCTGTTTCTTTTCTCTTGAGAGAACCCGACGCTATCGTCACAGATCCATGTTGGCTTCAACATGTGAGGCGAGAGCGCCGGTTAAAACTATTGATGTTCCGGGGCGGTCAGGTGGCGTAGCGAAGATTGCGTTCGTCACCAACACCGGAGACGCTGTATTCGTCTGTTCGAATCCAGCTCACAGCTCCGGCGTTGTCACCAGCTTGGCTGGCCGTTCACACTAATACAATTGGCTGTATTAGAGGGTGGGAAAGCTGGCGGGGTGGGTCCGGGTCGTTGTAAACAGCGACTCCTACAGTTCGGTCGGGGCGCCTGCTCAGCGCGGATAGGATCTAAGGGGGGTAGTGTGATCCTTCCACACGTTACACCCTCTCAGTGAGAGTCCGCGCTGCCAGGTGAAAAGAAGCGGTTGACTGGCTGGACGTGTGTCGGAGGAAGCATGTGGTAGCCTCCACTCTCCCAGACCGACTGTGGGGGGTAAGTGCGCAGCGACCAGGAAGGGGATTGGGAATTGGCATAACGATTAATATTGGGATGGGAGAAATTGTCCAGATATTGTCCAACTCTTAATTTCCGATACCAATATCAACCGATACCGATATATGCAGGGTCTTATTTTTTTGACAATAAATAAAATAAGAATTTGTTCTTACTTGCTTGCCTGGGTAAATAAAGGTTAAATAAATGTAAAAAAAAAAATTATTTCTTTTTTAAACCGATATAGATAATTTTCTATTTGAATGCCGATAACATCGGTAGGCCGATAATATCGGCCATCCCTAGTTAAAACTGACGTTACGCATAAGCACCACTATTTATCGGTAACGATTAGCCTAGTTTGACGATGACTGAACAGCCCACCTGCACACCTCACCCTGTGAACCAATGAGTCAGTGGATCGTAGGAACCGGCGTCACCAACGCGCGGAAACGGGCATGAGACATTCCTCAGCTTAATCGGGAAAGCCCACCAGAGGATGTCATGACTAATTTGCGGTTATCCGGGGGGGGGGGGTCTACTGTATGAAAGAATACGTTTTGGAAAGTAACAGAACAGTAAGAGTGAAATCAAATCAGTCATTACACCAAATGTTTTGATCCACTTTTTCTCCTAATTTTCTATTTTTCTCCCATCCCAATTTCGTATTGCCAATTCTCCCCTCCCCTGTCTTGAACGTTGCTAGACTATGCCTCCCACTGCTTGGTTGTAGTGAGGATAGAAGCCTTGCATCACGTGTCCCCTCCGGTACACGAGGAGGCAGCCTGTCGCATCTTTTCACCAGACAGCGCGGACTCTCAGTGGCGAGGTGTAACGCGTGGGAGGCTCACACTACCCCCGCTACTTCCTGTCTCTGCTGTGCAGGCGTCACCCAACCGACCTGTAGGAGTCGCTGTCCACAACGTCCAATCCCCACCCATCGACTTCCACCCGCTGACTCTGCCAAATGAGTCAGTACGACGGCCGGCCCAAGTCAAAGGCAATGCTGAGACTGGGATTCGACACCGGAGTCTCTTGCATTGGTGACGAGCGCAATCTCCGCTACGCCACCCAGCCGCCCACTCATTACAGCAAATGTCACACAAAGGGACACGTCGAGAAAACAATTGACCTGACTCAAACCCCGCCCTCTTTTCTTGATCCTCCGATTACAACGGTTGCTTCTAGGGGGAAAAGCGGGCAGGGGTTTGAGATCCATTTGACATGAAGTGACATATACAGTTATTTATTGTCACAGTTTTTAGAGACAGACGCAGATACTTTCCCTCTTGCCAGTGTTCTGTGTGTGGCAGAGGGCTATAGGAGCCTGGGAATACTGACGTGGAGGACGCAGGGCCCGGCGCATCTCAGACCACATGGTGAACGCAGCGGATATCCTGCGTCCAAGGACAGGAAGGCTGTTCTTCCTCTACCAAGCCCCTAGACCTCAACACGCACATACACGCTCATGCACGCACGCACGCACACACACACACACACACACACACACACACACACGCACGCACGCACGCACGCGCGCACGCACGCACGCACGCACACACACACACACACACACACACACACACACACACACACACACACACACATTGGTAATAAACAAGGATACAAATATTCTTATCCTAATGTGAAACACTGTGATTTACCTTACCTTGCTACCACCGGATTTCATTGTATACTTGTATGCCGTGACAAATAAAACTCTTGACTTGACTTGACTTGACTTGACTCTATCTTTTTTATCCTCGCTTATGCCTGCATTTCTTACTGCTGTGAAGCACTTTGAACTGCAATGTCTGTATGAAAAGTGCTATACAAATTAAGTTGTTATTAAAGTTATTATTATTATTAGCATTTCTTGTGTCTACCAGCCCCTGAGAAAGTGGGCAACTGTCACCAGAAGGCCATATTCTGTTTTAAAAGTCTTAAACTGGCTGGTAAAAGAGGCTATTGAAAGTGACTGGTGATTATTATGGGACTTATACAAGTCACAGTGGTTATTTTCCTGTTCTGGCAATGGCGTCATCGTGACAGGCAGCTATGTATATCAAAAGGAAGCATGGCTGCATCATGCTTCAACCAACTCTTTGCTGTCCAATTGTTGCACGTTTTTGTAGATGGCTGATTTGGACATCCCTGCACGTGGTTTTATTTTGGCTAGCTATACACGTATTACACTTACGTAAACAGGACATTTGTTATGTGGGTTATCATTCCTTTGAAGCAGGGTAGGAAGTGTAAAAAAAATATTCCCTGAGCTTGTTTTGCCCATGTGAACAGAATTCAGGAGCATTTAAAAATGTTTTAGCATATAGGACGACTGCAACTGAATGTGTGTATTATAATAAAGAGGCAATCTCTCATTATTAATGTGAGAATTATGAATAATCCACACGTGAAGTGGATAAATGTTCCATTTTCTACCGTTGATTATATTTATTATTTTTTAGCACCCACATTCCCAAATGTAGGCATAGTTTAATAGAAAATAATAGAATAGAAATACTTTAATCATCCAGAGGTAAATTTGGCACTACAAATCGCTCACAGTAAACATTTAGGTAGACAAAACAATTAGTCACGACTAAGAATAGAAAATAAGCCTAAGAATAAAGAATAAAATAAGCTAAAATAATAATAATAGATGATGAACACCCAGCAGTATGTTTGCTCCTGCGCCACATTGATGGAGGAATCCTGGTCTGCAGCCAAATGGGATCTTTGACCAACTGCCAACATTGCGGTAACATCAAACAATTGACTGACTGAAAAACAATTATAAATACATTTCCATGAAATTTCCTAAACATGTTGGACATATATCGCTTCCCATAACTTTTCTAGGCCTGGAAAACACAATTTTCAATTCCACGAATTGTTCAGGTTTGGTCTTTAGTAACCCTGCGTATAGGGAATCGGTGCCAGGGGTGGTTTTCAGTTCTCCTTCCCACAGAAAACACACGAGGGATTTAATTCCACAACATCAAACCAGAAAGTATTTATGGTTTTTATTGTATTTATCGTAAAAAAACGACACCCGATTGCTGTCACAATGAAATATCCTTATTTGTAATATTGATAAGGTTGTTGGTTATCTCAAGACATTTGCTCAGAAAACTAACATTTCATCTATATATCTTTTTCTATTATTGAGCAATAAATCATCAGGTAATGATTATAATCCAAAATGTATATATAGCAGAGTGGAACCTTCTAAGAGGAAATAGGACCAATGAGCCTGTATTATCCCGACTCTCGTCTCTCCCAACTCTTCACTGCCCCATTTTTCTCAACCTGTGTTTTTCACATCAGTAAACATCCAATGAACTCAAATAAAACTAAAAAAAAGAAGAACAAATATTGTTTTTTCACTCTTTGAACTGAGCTTCTTTCCCAGTGATTCCACAAGTTTCCTGCCAGATTTCACTCACTTCACCTCCTCTTCATTTCCTCACTATTCTCCACTCCGAGCGTTCTGTTTCTCATCAAAGGGTCAAACGTGCCAATCCTCTCCCATTCCTGACCTGAAAACAAACCTAAAACAACCACAGCTCACATGACCTGGCCTCTGCCCCGTAGCGGGGTTATTAGAGTTCTAACCAAAACAACTCAAATTAAAACGAGACTGAGACCAGCCATGGGAAAACACTGAAACTGAGCAAACCGAAAAATATATATGAAAACTAAAACTTAATTTAAAAACCGACGGTAAAGCAGAACAAACTAAAATAAATAAATAATGGAATATTTACTATAATAACCCTATAGCCCCATGCCGTCTCAGAGTGCTGCGTTGCGTCTCTTGGAATGCGTAGGGGCTATAGGGTGCTGTCTTATCTCTGTGCGTGTAATGGACTGGCCCCATCACAGCAGTGGTTCCCAAAGTGGGGGTCTGTGGCCCAGCAGGGGTCCTGGAGGGGCTTACAGGGCGGTCCCAAGTATAGAAGGACGAATTGTTTAATTTAGCTTTGTTTAATAATTCCCTTTTAGCCCCCGCCCTCCCCCCCATCCCTTCAAGAGGCGTTGTCTCTTGCCAGGCCATCATTGTAAATAAGAATTTGTTCTTAATTGATTTGCCTGGTTAAATAAAGGTAAAATAAATCAAATTATTTTAGATTTTTGATATATTTATACGTTTCACACTCCCCACTGTTAATGGCCCCGCCTACAGTGGCCCATGACATACAGTGCAAAGTTGCATAGTACAGTACAATAGTATGTTATAGCAAAGCGGTCCGGCGTGAATCCTGTTTAGCAGCAGAACGCTCCTCAGATGCTCTGATGCTGTGCGATCTGGGAGCGCTGGACATGAAAAGGTCTAGCAGCCGCCGATCTGGGGTACAAAGCGTTCTATGATGTGCTGATAAGCAGCTAATGGATGTAACACAGGATATGAGTTATCTAAAACTCACTCGGCCCAACAGGCCGTTTGAAAAATTGCTATGTAAAAAAAAAAAAAAAAAAAACCTTATCATCAGTTGCATTTGTTTGTTTGTTTTGGTTCTTGGAAATAAACTAGAAGCTAAAAACTTTAAATAATGACAACATTTTACCATTTTGGAAGAAAGAAAGAAAGAAAGAAAGAAAGAACAACAGAAAGACAGAGTTTAGTTTACTCCGTTTATTTGATCAGGGACAGTGCATATCAATCAACAGTTATACATTTATAAATGAATACAAATTAACAAACTGTAAATATTATGCCAACATTAGCAGGGTTGCTAGTTTTCAGTTGTAGTTTAAGTCAGAAAATAAATAGAAAAATAGAAGGATATTAAAGCTAATAAAAAAAACAATTTAAAACATATTCTGTACATTCACTCACTAGGCATTCGTGCATCTATAAGAAACAGTGTACAGGGACAAATCAAAGCTATACATGTATATGCACCGTACAGGCAGGCAGGCAGACAGACAGGCAGACAGACAGACAGACAGACAGACAGACAGACAGACAGACAGACAGACAGACAGACAGACAGACAGGCAGGCAGACAGACAGACAGACAGACAGACAGACAGACAGACAGACAGACAGACAGACAGACAGACAGACAGACAGACAGACAGACAGACAGACAGACAGACAGACAGACAGACAGACAGACACAGACAGACAGACAGACAGACACAGACAGACAGACAGACAGACAGACAGACAGACAGACAGACAGACAGACAGACAGACAGACAGACAGACAGACAGACAGACAGACAGACAGACAGACAGACAGACAGACAGACAGACAGACAGACAGAAAGAGGCCAGTATTACTGGTGCAGAGTGTGGGGAGGTGGGCAGTACACACTGATTCCTCGGTCTAATCTAATCCAAATAAACACTCCCATTCCCTCACTCCCCTCGCCTCCCCTCAGCCTCCCCACCGGGCTGCAGGGTTATCAGAGTAACCCCTCCACTGCACACCCCCCCCCCATCCACCCAAATACTATCACTAGCCTTTAAAGCCCCAATCTGCAGTCCACACATAAAGAATAGGGTACCCTTCCAAAAAGAGGATCATCCCCTCACTCCTGACCCTCCAACCCCTGCATCACTTACATGTTCACACGCTTATATTTGAGTATTATTATTTATTAAAATGTTCTCTCTGTTTTGTCTCTAAGCTGTCTCCCTTTCGCTGTAGTATCCCCACCATGTTGTCATTGTGAAAGTCCATGTACTGTGTTTATCCATATACCATAATGTAATGTATGTAAAGTGCTTTGAGATGAGCACTTTATGTAAGGCGCTATATAAAATAAATCTATTATTATTATTATTATTATTATTATTATTATTATTATTATTATTATTATTATTATTATTATTATTATTATTATTATTATTATTATTATTATTATTATTATTATTATTATTATTATTATTAAATGTATCATGGTATTTCCGTCATTTTCTTTTGTCACTACCAGAATATGCATCAAACTACTGTGATACTGTGTTTTGTACGGTGTGTGCCCACAACAGTCAACAGACAGAGAAAACAATAACGGGATCACTGACATTTTCATGCTCTGAAAGTGGAACAGAATTTAAAAAACACATTTAAATTTAGTTTCAGAACACGTTGAGTTCAAATGAAAAATATTTCTTTAATAATAACAACTCAGCTACAATTATCTAAAAGTCCTAGTAGTCATACTTCTATCTATCTAGTACTACTATATATATTCCCCAGAAAATGTATATGAATACGCTCAATAGGCTACGCCTCAAAATATTTAGTATTGGGGCTTTACACCTGAGACGTCTCTCTCTCTCGCTCTCTTTCTCTCTCTCTCTCTCTCTCTCTCTCTCTCTCTCTCTCTCTCTCTCTCTCTCTCTCTCTCTCTCTCTCCCTCTCACACACACACACACACACACACACACACACACACACACACACACACACACACACACACACACACACACACACACAAGCACATCTCTAGAGTGTGTGAGTAAGGAGGAAGAAGCAGTGAGACAAGCAGAATTTTCCTAACTCTCTTCTGACTCATTCTGAGTGGCTCAGTCAGAGGTATCGGTACTGGAGCATAGATCTGGACTGAACTGGCCGTTTATCTTCTGAATCTTTGGACACGGCACAGGAACAACTAACCCTGAGTTTTCACGCAGAAAGGAGGACAGAGGAGGCTCGTGAAGAAGAAGCACTCGCAGTCTGCTCATCATTTCTTGCTTACAGGAGCAGAGGGAGGTTATAATTGCCTGGTTAACCACACAGTAAGTGAAGCCGATTCAGCTGTTGATTATCTCCATCACAAGCCACAATGAATAAATGAAGAGATATACATTCCAACATAAGATAGACATAATCTTTCATCTAAAATGGAAAGCCTTTTGGGACGAAACCCTCCTAACACAGAAAAAAGGTGCTATACCTCAACTCAAGGGCTTTAGTATTATACTATCAGTCCACGTTCACTTTATCTAATGCATGCAGTATTAGATTGAGATCTTGGTTTACCCAATATGAATGTGTGAGTGTTGTTTTTATTTTGACCTTTGACAGTTTAGTCTTGATTTCGATAGGATGTCTGTCTCTGAAAGCTAGAAAGCAATACGAGCCTGAATACTAATAAAATAATGAGTAAGTGACTTTAACAGTTTTGGGAGTTGAGTGGAGGGGAGTGTGTGACCTCTTGAACTGCAGTGTTCACACTAACAGACAGCAGACACAGGAAAGGTTGTAATTCAAACTAATTGGGACACAGGTTACCGGTGTGCATGGTGGCACGGCATCCTACCCTGACACAGCATGGCTGTCTATATGTTGTAGGCCTACTCCATATAACTATACTGTACTGCATGTGAGCAGTGTCCTGATTGTGCTTTGTTTAGTAGATTGTATTATATAGCCTACTACTACTACTACTACTACTACTACTACTACTACTACTACTACTACTACTACTACTACTACTACTACTACTACTACTACTACTACTACTACTACTACTACTACTACTACTACTACTACTACTCTTCCTCCTACTACTACTACTACTACTACTACTACTACTACTACTACTACTACTACTACTACTCCTCCTCCTCCTCCTCCTCCTCCTCCTCCTCCTCCTACTACTACTACTACTACTACTACTACTACTACTACTACTACTACTACTACTACTACTACTACTACTATTACTATTACTACTACTACTACTACTACTACTACTACTACTACTACTACTGCTACTACTACTACTACTACTACTACTACTACTACTACTACTACTACTACTACTACTACTACTACTACTACTACTACTACTACTACTGTAAAAATGTAATAAAAAAAGTCAACCAACAAACTAGATTCTTGTACCGGATCTCCTCTCTGGTAAACAAGAATACCCTGAAGACTCTGGCAGGAGCACTCATTCAAGGGTACTACGACTATGCTTGCACCTCATGGTACCAAAGCACCTCAAAGGCGCTAAAAACAAAATTACAAACATCTCAAAACAAACTGGTCAGACTACTGCTTGACCTTACTCCTAGAACCCACCTCACCCCTGCCCACTTTGACAACCTAGGATGGCTTAGAGTAGACGACAGAGTACAGCAACTTGCAATGGGCCTGGTCTACAAGATACACTACACGACCAAGGTACCCATGTACATGTCAAAATACTTCCCAAAGGTCAGTGAATACCACGATCACAACACCAGAGGGAGCTCCACAAATCATGTTAAACCCAGATTCGGCTCAAACAAGGGACTAAACACGTTTCGCAATTATGCCACATCAATGTGGAACGCCCTACCCAAAGTTGTAAAGGAATGTGAATCACTACCCACTTTCAAAAACACTCTAAAAAAACACCTACGGGAGACTGCAATTCGAAACTGGCCCCTGTAAATGTCCTAACACAACCCCCTCCACCAATGTACAGTAAATTACCAAGTATGGTCTTGTCAATATTCCAATGTACAGTTTTGCTTGTACAGTGGTACAGTGTACCCCACCCACCCCTCCTACCCAACCTCCCCCCCCACTCCTACCCAACCTCCCCCCCACTCCTACCCAACCCCCCCCCCCACCCAACCACCTCCAATGTACAGTCCCCCCCACCCCCCCCCCACCTACCCAACCTCCTCCAATGTACAGTTTCTACGTCAAATGTATATACTTTTTTTTCTCTTTTCGTATCACAAACAGTACTGTATTTGCAAATCTGGTATGTCATAAATGTATAGATGTAGCAGTACTGTCTATCTGTATGTCATGTATGTCATATATGTTACGATGCATTGAAAATGGGGGACCCTGATGTAAACAAGACGAAAGTCTTTCTCTGGTCTGCATCCCCTTAACAATTGTATGTATTGAGCTGTACTGTACTGTACCCATTCTGCAATCTGTTAATAAAGTTTTCATTCATTCATTCATTCACTACTACTACTACTACTGCTACTATTACTGCTACTACTACTACTACTACTACTACTACTACTACTACTACTACTACTACTACTACTACTACTCCTCCTACTACTACTACTACTGTTGCTACAACTACTACTACTACTACTACTACTACTACTACTACTACTACTACTACTACTACTACTACTACTACTGCTACTACTACTCCTCCTACTACTACTACTACTACTACTACTACTACTACTACTACTACTACTGTTGCTACAACTACTACTACTACTACTACTAGTACTACTACTACTACTACTACTACTACTACTACTACTACTACTACTACTACTCCTTGTCAGGATCTGAACTTTCGGGACAGTCCTCTGCCGCCCCCCGGCGGTCTGTTTGCGGTGCTACAGGCCGCCGCCCATTGTATGAGTCTGTATGTACATATTCTGTCCAATCTGTTGTCTATTGTATTCCCTGTACATTTGCTAGCGGTCCTGTGTTCGATGTCCTAGTCTTCCCTGTGTGTATTCATATTCATGTTCCTGTCTAGTCCTAGTCTTCCCCGTGTTGTTATGTTACAATGTTTATTCCTGCCCTAGCCTGTCAGCCCCCAGCTGTTCCCTATCTGTTATAATTAGTAGTTCTGTATATATTCATGCTGCCTCCTATCTTCCAGTGTCGCGTCATTGTTTGTTGTTAGGTTACCTTGTCAGTACCTTCCTGTGCTGTTCTTCCTACCTTGTTTTCCCCTGTAACGTGTGCCTTGTGGCTGTGCTCAGTAAAGACTATTATTATTATCGGAACGTCGCCTCGTCTCTCTCACTCCACTTTGTCCTGCGATTGAATCCTACACCTCTCCTGAACTCCGAATCCTCACACTCCTACTACTACTACTACTGTTGCTACTACTACTACTACTACTACTACTACTACTACTACTACTACTACTACTACTACTACTACTACTACTACTACTGATGCTGCTACTACTATAGCTACTGCTGCTGCTACTACTACTACTCCTACTACTACTACTACTACTACTACTACTACTACTACTACTACTACTACTACTACTGCTACTACTACTACTGTTACTTGCCACTTGAATACCCAGGGACAGAATGATATATTGAAATGTACCCTCCTTACTTTACTATCTATTCTGACAGATGTAATCCTAATTCACGTTTTCCACATAATGTTCTCTAATATTAGCCTAATAGTATTAGATCACAGACGTCTTGGTCACAAACAACAGGTGGTTGTAATAGAATAGTAGATTTATTAACATTAAACGACAACTTTGGGCCATTGTGCCTTATTGTATGGCAAGACACGTTGTGAGAATACTATGTAATAATAGGATTATATGAGGAAATACCACAAATTTAAATATCAGTGTTGATACCACTCTCCACGGCTAACATTACAGTATATTAAAGAGGATGCAATGAAGAAATAACACCCCCACTTCAAATTCAAGACAAAAAACAACTTGTTGACACTTAAGAGTAGTGGGTTTTCAGAGCAGACTGGCTGTTTCTGGCTCATTGTTCTGGGTTGGTGGTTATCCTGGAGGTTGGATGTGGGGTCAGGGGGGGGGGGGGTCCATTTCCTCCCACTTAGAGTGGTGTATGTTGACTTTCCACACCTCTCACCATGATATTTTAAGGAAACCATTACAACATCCTTTAGCTTTTTCTATTCTGGATGCTGAACTAATGCAATGATTATTGTATAAGACAATGTACAACATTTTGCTCCAAAGTTGAACAAAAATGTAACTGTTGTTCATTTACAACAGGGCCCCTTAGCTTCTCTCCTCAAATCTGAATGGGCTCCTTGGCTCACAAGAGTCTCACCGTAACCTCTTAACATGGGCCCAGAAAAATGGCAATTTTGTTTTACTTGAACTTGAGGACTGCATACTTTTTTTGCAAAGCTTATCTTTATACTTTATGCTTATAGCACATGCATACGCCTGGTCTCTTTTGAAAAATAACATTCTGAAGTTTCTTACACAATAAAGAAAAATCACTTTTAGTGCTAATGAAATAGAGTAGCATAGGGCTGAACTTGAGTTGAACTTGAACTGTAGTGGTTGCAATACCCCCCCCCCCCCCCCCCCAAAAAATAAATTGGTATACGCTGGAAAACACCGCAAATCCATAGCCTGAAGTCTTATGTAGTACAGATCCAAATTTGATAACAATCTGTTGAGAAATCAGTCTTCTAGAGAGATCCGGGTAAACCGTGTGCCAAGAAAAAAGCTCTCCATTTCTCCATTTCCTCATCCAAACCAATTAATTCTGAAGCTTTTTCACTTCTGGTTTTCGCTTGTCACCTTTCACCTAGATCCCTTATTCGCACACCCCCATGTGGGGTATCATTGGAAAGCTACACTCATTGGCTACAACCCTGGCCAATAATTATCGCAATTAGCAGATGAGATTGACAGTTCTAGAGCGTCGGGAGTCCGGGGTGGTAATCTGACGCTCGCATAAAAAGATTTGGTAGAGTGAGGTGACATTCGAACGGCAACAAATAGGGCTTTAATTCTATATATAATATGTTCAGCAAAAAATGCAGCTCCGAGCTGCTAGATGCTCGCAAAGTGACCTTCGTCTGTTCTGCCGGCGAGCACGACTGCCCGGGCAAGAGGTTAAAAAACAATGAATACAGTTTATGTTTAAAACCATGCAATTCTGTACGAAGATTATGTGGTTCCTCCCTATTGGAGTTACATACATTTATTTTTATTTTTTATTATTATTATTTCTCCCCCCCTTTTTCCGTATTTTTCTCCCAACCCCCAATTTAATCGTTATGCCAATTCCCTTCCTGGTCGTTGCGCACTTACCCCCTACCGTCGGTCTGGGAGGGTGAAGACTACCACACGCTTCCTCGGACACATGTGGAGTCAACCAACCGCTTCTTTTCACCTGACAGCGAGGACTCTCACTGGGGGAGCGTAACGCGTGGGAGGCTCACACTACCTCCCCCAGATCCATCCCTCGACCAGGATACATACCCCACCGGCTTCCCACCCGCTAACACTGCCAATTGTGTTAGTATGGACGACTGACCAAGCCGGAGGTACCGCTGACAGCTGGATTCGATCCCAGTGTCTCTGCGGTGGTAGGCAGGCGCTTAATCCGCTGCACTACCCAGCCGCCCGGAGTTGCATACATTGTAAATATGTGTCAAGCTGAGACTCTCCAAAGAGCCCAATTGCCTTCATGTGTGACGAGGTGAGTGAGTAGTCATAGTAGCCCTTTCAGCATGTTGTCTTCTTCTTTCAAACTTGACCTCACTGTGTAAGGCAGGTTTGTACCTCTCACAATATGGAACTGCACATACTGTAGGGGTGACGCAACCCTTAACCGCACTGTCCGCACATTTCCACATTCACCTTGCTCTCGTGTGGAGGAGGATTAATAATAATAATTATTGTTGTAGGTTTTCCGCTTATAATACGTTTTGTGTTAATGCGATTACTAACCAGACAAAATAGCTCTAGTGTCTTCATGTTACATCTCAGCAGGCTGTGGTTACTCAAAAGAACTCCCTTTATACACGAGATCGGGCTTAAATGAAGTGTGTGTCACCTCGTTGAAGGGCTACTATTACTAGTATTACTACTATTACTACTATTACTACTTACATCATCGCACACGAATGCAATTGGACTATTTGGATCCACAAGTCAGCGTTGATATATGCAATTTATGCAACGACAAGACTGTTTATGGACCACAGTGTGCAGAAATAGGCAAAACAATTAATTATTGTATATATTCTGTATGAACAGAAATCACATCTCTGTACAAAACTGTACATTTTTAACCCTAAATTGCATAGGACATTTGACATGGTTGTGTACAAGTTTAAGTCAGAGTCAGAGAGTCAGAGATTTTATTTGCCATGTATGGACGAATCCACATTGGAATACAGGTACAGAGCAACACGCTAGATCCACAAAGAATGGATTGCACGGAGCAAGTTGCACCCTTACTTACAATTCATTATGAATTGAAAATGGGGGACCCTGATGTAAACAAGACAAAAGTCTTTCCCTGGTCTGCATCCCCTTAACAATTGTGTGTATTGAGCCGTACTGTATTGTACCCATTCTGCAATCTGTTAATAAAATGTTCATTCAATCAATCACCGTGCAGATTGATTGATTGAATGAAAGTTTTATTACCAGATTGCAGAATGGGTACAATACAGTACGGCTCAATAGACACAATTGTTAAGGGGATGCAGACCAGAGAAAGACTTTCGTCTTGTTTACATCAGGGTCCCCCATTTTCAATTCATAATGACATTTATGACATACACAACATACAGATATTACAGTATCATGACATTTATGACATGACATACAGATATGCAGTACTGTATACGTAGCATAGAACGCATATTTAGAGATCGTCTATATCAGTGGTTCCCAAACTTCTGTTTTATGCGAACCACTAGATTGTTATCAAGAACATTTGCGGACCACCTCATATGCAAACAGTAAAACATAAATAAATAAACAACTGACTTAAACCCTCTTCTTGGACCAAGTAATTTTCGTCGATAATCCAATGTACAGTTACCCCTACCCGCCTACCCATCTTAGTGATGATGCTGTGAGTTCATAGTGTATTATAAACATCTTAGTGATGCTGTGTGTTCATAGTGTATTATAAATATCTTAGTGATGATGCTGTGAGTTCATAGTGTATTATAAACATCTTAGTGATGTTGTGAGTTCATAGTGTATTATAAACATCTTAGTGATGCTGTGAGTTCATAGTGTATTATAAACATCTTTGTGATGCTGTGAGTTCATAGTGTATTATAAACATCTTAGTGATGATGCTGTGTGTTCATAGTGTATTATAAACATCTTAGTGATGATGATGTGAGTTCATAGTGTATATAAACATCTTAGTGATGATGCTGTGAGTTCATAGTGTATTATAAACATCTTAGTGATGATGCTGTGTTCATAGTGTATTATAAACATCTTAGTGATTATGCTGTGTTCATAGTAGGGCTGTCCCCGACTAAGGATTTGGATGGTCGACTATGATTGGCCAAAATGTGCCGTTAGTCGACTATTGGTCGACAAAAAAAAAATTTAATTAAAAAAAATTGTATAATATTAAAAAAAAATTATTTGTATTTTTTTTACGTTTTGTATCATTCCATTTGGGCTGTGGGGGGTGCTTAATGTCTGAAGGAGTCGACTGAAGGCTTCTTGTCCTCTGCAAAAGCATGCAATTGGTCCACTGATGGATACATCTTGATATTTGTCTAGTCTAGTGTGTTCATTAGATGGGTGAAATCCTCTTTCAGTGCCTCTGTGCCTGTTTTCGTAGGCAGTTAGCCTCTGGTATGTGTGCCATTAGCATTAGCCACGCTTCTAGGCCTCTTTTCTTTTGGAAAGATTGATACATTTTGTTTTTATTATTATTTTTTTTTTTTTTCGACTAAGAGGTTGGCTAGTCGACTACGGCTCCTTTCGACCGATTAGTCGACTAATCGACTAATAGGGGTCAGCCCTAGTTCATAGTGTATTATAAACATCTTAGTGATGATGTGTGTTCATAGTGTATTATAAACATCTTAGTGATGATGCTGTGTGTTCATAGTGTATTATAAACATCCTAGTGATGATGCTGTGTGTTCATAGTGTATTATAAACATCTTAGTGATGATGCTGTGAGTTCATAGTGTATTATAAACATCTTAGTGATGATGCTGTGAGTTCATAGTGTATTATAAACATCTTAGTGATGATGCTGTGAGTTCATAGTGTATTATAAACATCTTAGTGATGATGCAGTGAGTTCATAGTGTATTATAAACATCTTAGTGATGATGCTGTGAGTTCATAGTGTATTATAAACATCTTAGTGATGATGTGTGTTCATAGTGTATTATAAACATCTTAGTGATGATGTGTGTCCATAGTGTATTATAAACATCTTAGTGATGATGCTGTGTGTTCATAGTGTATTATAAACATCTTAGTGATGATGGTGTGAGTTCATAGTGTATTATAAACATCTTAGTGATGATGCTGTGAGTTCATAGTGTATTATAAACATCTTAGTGATGATGCTGTGAGTTCATAGTGTATTATAAACATCTTAGTGATGATGCTGTGAGTTCATAGTGTATTATAAACATCTTAGTGATGATGCTGTGAGTTCATAGTGTATTATAAACATCTTAGTGATGATGCTGTGAGTTCATAGTGTATTATAAACATCTTAGTGATGATGCTGTGAGTTCATAGTGTATTATAAACATCTTAGTGATGATGCTGTGAGTTCATAGTGTATTATAAACATCTTAGTGTTGATGCTGTGAGTTCATAGTGTATTATAAACATCTTAGTGATGATGCTGTGAGTTCATAGTGTATTATAAACATCTTAGTGTTGATGCTGTGAGTTCATAGTGTATTATAAACATCTTAGTGATGATGCTGTGAGTTCATAGTGTATTATAAACATCTTAGTGATGATGCTGTGAGTTCATAGTGTATTATAAACATCTTGGTGATGATGCTGTGTGTTCATAGTGTATTATAAACATCTTAGTGATGATGCTGTGAGTTCATAGTGTATTATAAACATCTTAGTGATGATGCTGTGTGTTCATAGTGTATTATAAACATCTTAGTGATGATGCTGTGAGTTCATAGTGTATTATAAACATCTTAGTGATGATGCTGTGTTCATAGTGTATTATAAACATCTTAGTGATGATGCTGTGTGTTCATAGTGTATTATAAACATCTTAGTGATGATGCTGTGTGTTCATAGTGTATTATAAACATCTTAGTGTTGATGCTGTGTGTTCATAGTGTATTATAAACATCTTAGTGATGCTGTGTGTTCATAGTGTATTATAAACATCTTAGTGATGATGCTGTGAGTTCATAGTGTATTATAAACATCTTAGTGATGATGCTGTGAGTTCATAGTGTATTATAAACATCTTAGTGATGATGCTGTGAGTTCATAGTGTATTATAAACATCTTAGTGATGCTGTGTGTTCATAGTGTATTATAAACATCTTAGTGATGCTGTGAGTTCATAGTGTATTATAAACATCTTAGTGATGATGCTGTGTGTTCATAGTGTATTATAAACATCTTAGTGATGATGCTGTGTGTTCATAGTGTATTATAAACATCTTGGTGATGATGCTGTGTTCATAGTGTATTATAAACATCTTAGTGTTGATGCTGTGTGTTCATAGTGTATTATAAACATCTTAGTGATGATGCTGTGAGTTCATAGTGTATTATAAACATCTTAGTGATGCTGTGTTCATAGTGTATTATAAACATCTTAGTGATGATGATGTGAGTTCATAGTGTATTATAAACATCTTAGTGATGCTGTGTGTTCATAGTGTATTATAAACATCTTAGTGATGATGCTGTGAGTTCATAGTGTATTATAAACATCTTAGTGATGATGCTGTGAGTTCATAGTGTATTATAAACATCTTAGTGTTGATGCTGTGAGTTCATAGTGTATTATAAACATCTTAGTGATGATGCTGTGAGTTCATAGTGTATTATAAACATCTTAGTGTTGATGCTGTGAGTTCATAGTGTATTATAAACATCTTAGTGATGATGCTGTGAGTTCATAGTGTATTATAAACATCTTAGTGATGATGCTGTGAGTTCATAGTGTATTATAAACATCTTGGTGATGATGCTGTGTGTTCATAGTGTATTATAAACATCTTAGTGATGATGCTGTGAGTTCATAGTGTATTATAAACATCTTAGTGATGATGCTGTGTGTTCATAGTGTATTATAAACATCTTAGTGATGATGCTGTGAGTTCATAGTGTATTATAAACATCTTAGTGATGATGCTGTGTTCATAGTGTATTATAAACATCTTAGTGATGATGCTGTGTGTTCACAGTGTATTATAAACATCTTAGTGATGATGCTGTGAGTTCATAGTGTATTATAAACATCTTAGTGATGATGCTGTGAGTTCATAGTGTATTATAAACATCTTAGTGATGATGCTGTGAGTTCATAGTGTATTATAAACATCTTAGTGATGATGCTGTGAGTTCATAGTGTATTATAAACATCTTAGTGTTGATGCTGTGAGTTCATAGTGTATTATAAACATCTTAGTGATGATGCTGTGAGTTCATAGTGTATTATAAACATCTTAGTGTTGATGCTGTGAGTTCATAGTGTATTATAAACATCTTAGTGATGATGCTGTGAGTTCATAGTGTATTATAAACATCTTAGTGATGATGCTGTGAGTTCATAGTGTATTATAAACATCTTGGTGATGATGCTGTGTGTTCATAGTGTATTATAAACATCTTAGTGATGATGCTGTGAGTTCATAGTGTATTATAAACATCTTAGTGATGATGCTGTGTGTTCACAGTGTATTATAAACATCTTAGTGATGATGCTGTGAGTTCATAGTCTATTATAAACATCTTAGTGATGATGCTGTGAGTTCATAGTGTATTATAAACATCTTAGTGATGATGCTGTGAGTTCATAGTGTATTATAAACATCTTAGTGATGATGCTGTGAGTTCATAGTGTATTATAAACATCTTAGTGATGCTGTGTGTTCATAGTGTATTATAAACATCTTAGTGATGCTGTGTGTTCATAGTGTATTATAAACATCTTAGTGATGATGCTGTGAGTTCATAGTGTATTATAAACATCTTAGTGATGATGCTGTGTGTTCATAGTGTATTATAAACATCTTAGTGATGCTGTGAGTTCATAGTGTATTATAAACATCTTAGTGATGATGCTGTGTGTTCATAGTGTATTATAAACATCTTGGTGATGATGCTGTGTTCATAGTGTATTATAAACATCTTAGTGTTGATGCTGTGTGTTCATAGTGTATTATAAACATCTTAGTGATGATGCTGTGAGTTCATAGTGTATTATAAACATCTTAGTGATGCTGTGTTCATAGTGTATTATAAACATCTTAGTGATGATGATGTGAGTTCATAGTGTATTATAAACATCTTAGTGATGCTGTGTGTTCATAGTGTATTATAAACATCTTAGTGATGATGCTGTGAGTTCATAGTGTATTATAAACATCTTAGTGATGATGTGTGTTCATAGTGTATTATAAACATCTTAGTGATGATGTGTGTTCATAGTGTATTATAAACATCTTGGTGATGATGCTGTGAGTTCATAGTGTATTATAAACATCTTAGTGTTGATGCTGTGTGTTCATAGTGTATTATAAACATCTTGGTGATGCTGTGTGTTCATAGTGTATTATAAACATCTTAGTGATGATGCTGTGAGTTCATAGTGTATTATAAACATCTTAGTGATGATGCTGTGAGTTCATAGTGTATTATAAACATCTTGGTGATGATGCTGTGAGTTCATAGTGTATTATAAACATCTTAGTGATGATGCTGTGTGTTCATAGTGTATTATAAACATCTTAGTGATGATGCTGTGTGTTCATAGTGTATTATAAACATCTTAGTGATGCTGTGTGTTCATAGTGTATTATACACATCTTAGTGATGCTGTGTGTTCATAGTGTATTATAAACATCTTAGTGATGATGCTGTGAGTTCATAGTGTATTATAAACATCTTAGTGATGATGCTGTGTGTTCATAGTGTATTATAAACATCTTAGTGATGCTGTGAGTTCATAGTGTATTATAAACATCTTAGTGATGATGCTGTGTGTTCATAGTGTATTATAAACATCTTGGTGATGATGCTGTGTTCATAGTGTATTATAAACATCTTAGTGTTGATGCTGTGTGTTCATAGTGTATTATAAACATCTTAGTGATGATGCTGTTAGTTCATAGTGTATTATAAACATCTTAGTGATGCTGTGTTCATAGTGTATTATAAACATCTTAGTGATGATGATGTGAGTTCATAGTGTATTATAAACATCTTAGTGATGCTGTGTGTTCATAGTGTATTATAAACATCTTAGTGATGATGCTGTGAGTTCATAGTGTATTATAAACATCTTAGTGATGATGTGTGTTCATAGTGTATTATAAACATCTTAGTGATGATGTGTGTTCATAGTGTATTATAAACATCTTGGTGATGATGCTGTGAGTTCATAGTGTATTATAAACATCTTAGTGTTGATGCTGTGTGTTCATAGTGTATTATAAACATCTTGGTGATGCTGTGTGTTCATAGTGTATTATAAACATCTTAGTGATGATGCTGTGAGTTCATAGTGTATTATAAACATCTTAGTGATGATGCTGTGAGTTCATAGTGTATTATAAACGTCTTAGTGATGATGTGTGTTCATAGTGTATTATAAACATCTTAGTGATTATGCTGTGTTCATAGTAGGGCTGTCCCCGACTAAGGATTTGGATGGTCGACTATGATTGGCCAAAATGTGCCGTTAGTCGACTATTGGTCGACAAAAAAAAATGTAATTAAAAAAAATAGTATAATATTAAAAAAAAATTATTTGTATTTTTTTTACGTTTTGTATCATTCCATTTGGGCTGTGGGGGGTGCTTAATGTCTGAAGGAGTCGACTGAAGGCTTCTTGTCCTCTGCAAAAGCATGCAATTGGTCCACTGATGGATACATCTTGATATTTGTCTAGTCTAGTGTGTTCATTAGATGGGTGAAATCCTCTTTCAGTGCCTCTGTGCCTGTTTTCGTAGGCAGTTAGCCTCTGGTATGTGTGCCATTAGCATTAGCCACGCTTCTAGGCCTCTTTTCTTTTGGAAAGAATGATACATTTTGTTTTTATTATTATTATAATTTTTTTTTCGACTAAGAGGTTGGCTAGTCGACTACGGCTCCTTTCGACCGATTAGTCGACTAATCGACTAATAGGGGTCAGCCCTAGTTCATAGTATATTATAAACATCTTAGTGATGATGCTGTGTGTTCATAGTGTATTATAAACATCTTAGTGATGTTGTGTGTTCATAGTGTATTATAAACATCTTATTGATGATGCTGTGAGTTCATAGTGTATTATAAACATCTTAGTGATGATGCTGTGAGTTCATAGTGTATTATAAACATCTTAGTGATGATGCTGTGTGTTCATAGTGTATTATAAACATCCTAGTGATGATGCTGTGAGTTCATAGTGTATTATAAACATCTTAGTGATGATGCTGTGTTCATAGTGTATTATAAACATCTTAGTGATGATGCTGTGTGTTCATAGTGTATTATAAACATCTTAGTGATGATGCTGTGTGTTCATAGTGTATTATAAACATCTTAGTGATGATGCTGTGAGTTCATAGTGTATTATAAACATCTTAGTGATGATGCTGTGTGTTCATAGTGTATTATAAACATCTTAGTGATGCTGTGTGTTCATAGTGTATTATAAACATCTTAGTGTTGATGCTGTGTGTTCATAGTGTATTATAAACATCTTAGTGTTGATGCTGTGTGTTCATAGTGTATTATAAACATCTTAGTGTTGATGCTGTGTGTTCATAGTGTATTATAAACATCTTAGTGATGCTGTGTGTTCATAGTGTATTATAAACATCTTAGTGATGATGCTGTGAGTTCATAGTGTATTATAAACATCTTAGTGTTGATGCTGTGTGTTCATAGTATATTATAAACATCTTAGTGATGATGCTGTGAGTTCATAGTGTATTATAAACATCTTAGTGATGCTGTGTGTTCATAGTGTATTATAAACATCTTAGTGATGCTGTGTTCATAGTGTATTATAAACATCTTAGTGATGATGCTGTGAGTTCATAGTGTATTATAAACATCTTAGTGATGATGCTGTGAGTTCATAGTGTATTATAAACATCTTAGTGATGCTGTGTGTTCATAGTGTATTATAAACATCTTAGTGATGATGATGTGAGTTCATAGTGTATTATAAACATCTTAGTGATGATGCTGTGAGTTCATAGTGTATTATAAACATCTTAGTGATGATGCTGTGAGTTCATAGTGTATTATAAACATCTTAGCGATGATGCTGTGAGTTCATAGTGTATTATAAACATCTTAGTGATGCTGTGAGTTCATAGTGTATTATAAACATCTTAGTGATGATGTGTGTTCATAGTGTATTATAAACATCTTAGTGATGATGCTGTGAGTTCATAGTGTATTATAAACATCTTAGTGATGCTGTGTTCATAGTGTATTATAAACATCTTAGTGATGATGCTGTGTTCATAGTGTATTATAAACATCTTAGTGATGCTGTGTTCATAGTGTATTATAAACATCTTAGTGATGATGATGTGAGTTCATAGTGTATTATAAACATCTTAGTGATGCTGTGTGTTCATAGTGTATTATAAACATCTTAGTGATGATGCTGTGAGTTCATAGTGTATTATAAACATCTTAGTGTTGATGCTGTGAGTTCATAGTGTATTATAAACATCTTAGTGATGATGTGTGTTCATAGTGTATTATAAACATCTTAGTGATGATGTGTGTTCATAGTGTATTATTAACATCTTAGTGATGATGCTGTGAGTTCATAGTGTATTATAAACATCTTAGTGATGATGCTGTGAGTTCATAGTGTATTATAAACATCTTAGTGATGATGCTGTGAGTTCATAGTGTATTATAAACATCTTAGTGATGCTGTGTGTTCATAGTGTATTATAAACATCTTAGTGATGATGCTGTGAGTTCATAGTGTATTATAAACGTCTTAGTGATGATGTGTGTTCATAGTGTATTATAAACATCTTAGTGATGATGCTGTGAGTTCATAGTGTATTATAAACGTCTTAGTGATGATGTGTGTTCATAGTGTATTATAAACATCTTAGTGATGATGCTGTGAGTTCATAGTGTATTATAAACATCTTAGTGATGATGGTGTGAGTTCATAGTGTATTATAAACATCTTAGTGATGATGCTGTGAGTTCATAGTGTATTATAAACATCTTAGTGATGCTGTGTGTTCATAGTGTATTATAAACATCTTAGTGATACTGTGAGTTTATAGTGTATTATAAACATCTTAGTGTTGATGATGTGAGTTCATAGTGTATATAAACATCTTAGTGATGCTGTGTGTTCATAGTGTATTATAAACATCTTAGTGATGCTGTGTGTTCATAGTGTATTATAAACATCGTAGTGATGATGGTGTGAGTTCATAGTGTATTATAAACATCTTAGTGATGATGCTGTGTGTTCATAGTGTATTATAAACATCTTAGTGATGATGCTGTGTGTTCATAGTGTATTATAAACATCTTAGTGATGATGCTGTGTTCATAGTGTATTATAAACATCTTAGTGTTGATGATGTGTGTTCATAGTGTATTATAAACATCTTAGTGTTGATGATGTGTGTTCATAGTGTATTATAAACATCTTAGTGATGATGCTGTGTTCATAGTGTATTATAAACATCTTAGTGATGATGCTGTGTTCATAGTGTATTATAAACATCTTAGTGTTGATGATGTGTGTTCATAGTGTATTATAAACATCTTAGTGATGATGCTGTGTTCATAGTGTATTATAAACATCTTAGTGTTGATGATGTGTGTTCATAGTGTATTATAAACATCTTAGTGATGATGCTGTGAGTTCATAGTGTATTATAAACATCTTAGTGATGATGCTGTGAGTTCATAGTGTATTATAAACATCTTAGTGATGATGCTGTGAGTTCATAGTGTATTATAAACATCTTGGTGATGATGCTGTGTGTTCATAGTGTATTATAAACATCTTAGTGATGATGCTGTGAGTTCATAGTGTATTATAAACATCTTAGTGATGCTGTGTTCATAGTGTATTATAAACATCTTAGTGATGATGCTGTGTTCATAGTGTATTATAAACATCTTAGTGATGCTGTGTTCATAGTGTATTATAAACATCTTAGTGATGATGATGTGAGTTCATAGTGTATTATAAACATCTTAGTGATGCTGTGTGTTCATAGTGTATTATAAACATCTTAGTGATGATGCTGTGAGTTAATAGTGTATTATAAACATCTTAGTGTTGATGCTGTGAGTTCATAGTGTATTATAAACATCTTAGTGATGATGTGTGTTCATAGTGTATTATAAACATCTTAGTGATGATGTGTGTTCATAGTGTATTATAAACATCTTAGTGATGATGCTGTGAGTTCATAGTGTATTATAAACATCTTAGTGATGATGCTGTGAGTTCATAGTGTATTATAAACATCTTAGTGATGATGCTGTGAGTTCATAGTGTATTATAAACATCTTAGTGATGCTGTGTGTTCATAGTGTATTATAAACATCTTAGTGATGATGCTGTGAGTTCATAGTGTATTATAAACGTCTTAGTGATGATGTGTGTTCATAGTGTATTATAAACATCTTAGTGATGATGCTGTGAGTTCATAGTGTATTATAAACAACTTGGTGATGATGCTGTGAGTTCATAGTGTATTATAAACATCTTAGTGTTGATGCTGTGTGTTCATAGTGTATTATAAACATATTGGTGATGCTGTGTGTTCATAGTGTATTATAAACATCTTAGTGATGATGCTGTGAGTTCATAGTGTATTATAAACATCTTAGTGATGATGCTGTGAGTTCATAGTGTATTATAAATGTCTTAGTGATGATGTGTGTTCATAGTGTATTATCAACATCTTAGTGATTATGCTGTGTTCATAGTAGGGCTGTCCCCGACTAAGGATTTGGATGGTCGACTATGATTGGCCAAAATGTGCCGTTAGTCGACTATTGGTCGACAAAAAAAAATTTAATTAAAAAAAATAGTATAATATTAAAAAAAAATTATTTGTATTTTTTTTACGTTTTGTATCATTCCATTTGGGCTGTGGGGGGTGCTTAATGTCTGAAGGAGTCGACTGAAGGCTTCTTGTCCTCTGCAAAAGCATGCAATTGGTCCACTGATGGATACATCTTGATATTTGTCTAGTCTAGTGTGTTCATTAGATGGGTGAAATCCTCTTTCAGTGCCTCTGTGCCTGTTTTCGTAGGCAGTTAGCCTCTGGTATGTGTTCCATTAGCATTAGCCACGCTTCTAGGCCTCTTTTCTTTTGGAAAGAATGATACATTTTGTTTTTATTATTATTATAATTTTTTTTCGACTAAGAGGTTGGCTAGTCGACTACGGCTCCTTTCGACCGATTAGTCGACTAATCGACTAATAGGGGTCAGCCCTAGTTCATAGTGTATTATAAACATCTTAGTGATGATGCTGTGTGTTCATAGTGTATTATAAACATCTTAGTGATGCTGTGTGTTCATAGTGTATTATAAACATCTTATTGATGATGCTGTGAGTTCATAGTGTATTATAAACATCTTAGTGATGATGCTGTGAGTTCATAGTGTATTATAAACATCTTAGTGATGATGCTGTGTGTTCATAGTGTATTATAAACATCTTAGTGATGATGCTGTGAGTTGATAGTGTATTATAAACATCTTAGTGATGATGCTGTGATCATAGTGTATTATAAACATCTTAGTGATGATGCTGTGTGTTCATAGTGTATTATAAACATCTTAGTGATGATGCTGTGAGTTCATAGTGTATTATAAACATCTTAGTGATGATGCTGTGTGTTCATAGTGTATTATAAACATCTTAGTGATGCTGTGTGTTCATAGTGTATTATAAACATCTTAGTGTTGATGCTGTGTGTTCATAGTGTATTATAAACATCTTAGTGTTGATGCTGTGTGTTCATAGTGTATTATAAACATCTTAGTGTTGATGCTGTGTGTTCATAGTGTATTATAAACATCTTAGTGTTGATGCTGTGTGTTCATAGTGTATTATAAACATCTTAGTGATGCTGTGTGTTCATAGTGTATTATAAACATCTTAGTGATGATGCTGTGAGTTCATAGTGTATTATAAACATCTTAGTGTTGATGATGTGTGTTCATAGTGTATTATAAACATCTTAGTGATGATGCTGTGAGTTCATAGTGTATTATAAACATCTTAGTGATGCTGTGTGTTCATAGTGTATTATAAACATCTTAGTGATGCTGTGTTCATAGTGTATTATAAACATCTTAGTGATGATGCTGTGAGTTCATAGTGTATTATAAACATCTTAGTGATGATGCTGTGAGTTCATAGTGTATTATAAACATCTTAGTGATGCTGTGTGTTCATAGTGTATTATAAACATCTTAGTGATGATGATGCTGTGTTCATAGTGTATTATAAACATCTTAGTGATGATGCTGTGAGTTCATAGTGTATTATAAACATCTTAGTGATGATGCTGTGAGTTCATAGTGTATTATAAACATCTTAGTGATGCTGTGAGTTCATAGTGTATTATAAACATCTTAGTGATGCTGTGTTCATAGTGTATTATAAACATCTTAGTGATGATGCTGTGTTCATAGTGTATTATAAACATCTTAGTGATGCTGTGTTCATAGTGTATTATAAACATCTTAGTGATGATGATGTGAGTTCATAGTGTATTATAAACATCTTAGTGATGATGCTGTGTGTTCATAGTGTATTATAAACATCTTAGTGTTGATGCTGTGTGTTCATAGTGTATTATAAACATCTTAGTGATGCTGTGTGTTCATAGTGTATTATAAACATCTTAGTGGTGATGCTGTGAGTTCATAGTGTATTATAAACATCTTAGTGATGATGCTGTGAGTTCATAGTGTATTATAAACATCTTAGTGATGATGCTGTGAGTTCATAGTGTATTATAAACATCTTAGTGATGATGTGTGTTCATAGTGTATTATAAACATCTTAGTGATGCTGTGTGTTCATAGTGTATTATAAACATCTTAGTGATGATGCTGTGAGTTCATAGTGTATTATAAACGTCTTAGTGATGATGTGTGTTCATAGTGTATTATAAACATCTTAGTGATGATGCTGTGAGTTCATAGTGTATTATAAACGTCTTAGTGATGATGTGTGTTCATAGTGTATTATAAACATCTTAGTGATGATGCTGTGAGTTCATAGTGTATTATAAACATCTTAGTGATGATGGTGTGAGTTCATAGCGTATTATAAACATCTTAGTGATGATGCTGTGTGTTCATAGTGTATTATAAACATCTTAGTGATGATGCTGTGAGTTCATAGTGTATTATAAACATCTTAGTGATGCTGTGTTTTCATAGTGTATTATAAACATCGTAGTGATACTGTGAGTTTATAGTGTATTATAAACATCTTAGTGTTGATGATGTGAGTTCATAGTGTATTATAAACATCTTAGTGATGATGCTGTGTGTTCATAGTGTATTATAAACATCTTAGTGATGATGCTGTGTGTTCATAGTGTATTATAAACATCTTAGTGATGATGCTGTGTTCATAGTGTATTATAAACATCTTAGTGTTGATGATGTGTGTTCATAGTGTATTATAAACATCTTAGTGTTGATGATGTGTGTTCATAGTGTATTATAAACATCTTAGTGATGATGCTGTGTTCATAGTGTATTATAAACATCTTAGTGATGATGCTGTGTTCATAGTGTATTATAAACATCTTAGTGTTGATGATGTGTGTTCATAGTGTATTATAAACATCTTAGTGTTGATGATGTGTGTTCATAGTGTATTATAAACATCTTAGTGATGATGCTGTGTTCATAGTGTATTATAAACATCTTAGTGATGATGCTGTGTTCATAGTGTATTATAAACATCTTAGTGTTGATGATGTGTGTTCATAGTGTATTATAAACATCTTAGGCCATGGTTAGACTAGGTGTTTTTGTTTTCATTTAGTTGCTGAATGAATACGTTTGCTGTCCCTGTTAAATAGAAATGCCGTTTTGGCAGGAAAACGCGTTGCCCTACTGACAACGCTGAAATTGTGTTTCCGTTTTGGAAAAACGCCAAAACTCGCAGACAACGTGTCATGTAATCTGCGCGGAGCCGTTGTTGCTCAACGCCCATGCGCAGTAGATACCGACATCTGCGTGCCCTCACCAACGTCCGGTTATGACAGCTGTCCCAAATAGCTGCTGCTACCATGTGTTGTCAAGTTATTGTTATAAGGACCCCAGTCCAAGCTACAACAGTCTGCATTCCCTTAACAATTGTTTGTATTGAGCCGTATTGTATTGTACCCATTCTGCAATCTGTTAAATAAAGTTTACATTCATTCATTCTGCTAGCATTAACGATTGCATGAGCAGCTGGCTAATGTGAGCTAATGTTAGCTACCAGACCCTGTTAGCTCAGAGCTCCTCAATCTTAACAAGCATTAAACAAAATGGCCCAGTCATCTATTCACCTTTGTTTAATACACGAGGCGTTGTCTAATGTTATCTAGCTACTGATAGCTCCTGATATCATCAGTTTGGTGCTGGCTGGCTAACTAACGTGAGCTAACGTTAGCTGCTAGCCACCATGCTATACTGTTATACTGGCATATTCCATTCACGTTAGCATGTAGCTAACAACATCAGCGATCTTTTTGTGAGACTAAACTATCCGCTCTTGGTGGTCAATTGTGTTGTGTTAGTTTTGTTTCATCAACAAATGAGGCAGAACACAGTGAATGTATCCGTTTTGTTTATTGCACTTTCTTTGCTGAAAAATAAGTGCTACACTGGCTAAACAGCTCACAGAGGCATTTAAAGATGGCGGCTTGTTGATATTTTTTGCAGGAAGTGTATTGGCACATTCAAGTTCTGATTGGTTGAAAATTGCCTTCATGTTCGCCACCTACTGCCACCTACTGCTTTGGCATTGTACTACATCACTGTGCTCAGGTTGCAAAATGAATGTCTAACTCGGCTGCCACTACGTTGCGACCTGGAAAGCGAAACTCATCTTGAAAACGAAACGAAAACACCCTAGGTGTAACCGACGCCTTAGTGTTGATGTGAGTTCATATTGTATTAGTGTATTTTGGATGGCAACAATCACATCCTGCACACTGTATTGAGGACCTCTCCTTGCTGGTGGCATTCTGAAATGGAAAAAGTTGAAATAAATAGATAGATAGATAGATAGATAGATAGATAGATAGATAGATAGATAGATAGATAGATAGATAGATAGATAGATAGATAGATAGATAGATAGATAGATAGATAGATAGATAGATAGATAGATAGATAGATAGATAGATAGATAGATAGATAGATAGATAGATAGATAGATAGATAGATAGATAGATAGATAGATAGATAGATAGATAGATAGATAGATAGATAGATAGATAGATAGATAGATAGATAGATAGATAGATAGATAGATAGATAGATAGATAGATAGATAGATAGATAGATAGATAGATAGATAGATAGATAGATAGATAGATAGATAGATAGATAGATAGATAGATAGATAGATAGATAGATAGATAGATAGATAGATAGATAGATAGATAGATAGATAGATAGATAGATAGATAGATAGATAGATAGATAGATAGATAGATAGATAGATAGATAGATAGATAGATAGATAGATAGATAGATAGATAGATAGATAGATAGATAGATAGATAGATAGATAGATAGATAGATAGATAGATAGATAGATAGATAGATAGATAGATAGCATCCACATTCTATTTCCACATTCCACATTTACACCTATTTACACCACACAAGAATGCATACGCCATTCGCGTGTATCACTTCCGCAACGGATTTAGTCGGATTTCGATTTCCGGGTTCGCCTGATTGGCCGCGACGGCCACATGACACGCGTGGCACGCCCCCGCGGCAGCGGCAGCGTTGCCGCTGCGAATCAGAGCAATATTGTCGCGCCATCTTCTGAGTGCAGACGCGCTGCTGTTTAATCACTTTTCCCACTTCAATGACAGAGCTGCTGTTTAATAATATTGTCGCGTTGTGGAAAGCAGGATGAGAGAGCGTAGATTTCAGTGTGTATCATTTAATCATAATATTGCTCTGCTACTAGAAATAATGTATTAATTTATTAAATTCTGGCCTTAACTCAAAATCTTAACAGAGAAAACACATTTAGAACTTGGCTATAGTGAATTATCAAAGACATTCTATTTCTATTAGTATTTTCTTTCCCATATGTGAACATATGATAAGTGCAATGTCCAGTGGCGGCTGCTGGATTTTTCTTCACTAGGGGCGCTATACCAAAACATTTAGCAAACATGTACCACGCAACCGACTCATGGCAAGAGAGAGAGAGAGAGAGAGAGAGAGAGAGAGAGAGAGAGTGAGAGAGAGAGAGAGAGAGAGAGAGAGAGAGAGAGAGAGAGAGAGAGAGAGAGAGAGAGAGAGAGAGAGAGAAGCGTTAGCTGAGTGGCTGAGAGAGAGAGAGAGAGAGAGAGAGAGAGAGAGAAGCGTTAGCTGAGTGGCTGAGAGAGAGAGAGAGAGAGAGCGAGCGAGAGAGAGAGAGAGAGCGAGAGAGAGCGAGAGAGAGCGAGAGAGAGTGAGAGCGAGAGAGAGAGAGAGAGAGAGAGAGAGAGAGAGAGAGAGAGAAAGATCGCGACTCACCAGCTAAAACAGAGTATTGCAAATCTACCTTGTTGTTGTTGTTAAGTTGACAGCAGAGCAGGCAGCAGGGCTTGATAAAGTATATATCCACTCCATGGCATTGTCCATTGTGCATGTCCCTCCACACTGCATCCATATATAGCTTATAGCCAACAAGTACTGTGTGAGATAACAACAAATAGCTGCATCTCACAACAGCATAAACTCACTTTGTTTAATTGAAACGTGGTGGGCTTGATAAAGTGTATAATCCGCTGTTGATGATGTATATCCAGTCCACTGTCCAGACTGCATCCGATCCGCCATATAGCTTGTTAGCTGTTAGCACCACAACAAGACAGTACTTGATTTCTTTGTCCATTTCCGCGTCGAACAGACTGCAAACTACCTGGCGTTCTATCGCCATGCTCTAAGACAAACTCTAACCTTAACCAACTTTGAAAGAGTGCCTAAGCTTAACCGTCGAAAGAACTTGCAGTCACGCTCTAAGACAAATAGCTCGCATCTCAGTCACAACAACACAACTATCTTTACCACCAAGCTAGAATTGGAACATAGAAATTGGATTCGGCCAATCAGAGATCGTCTCCGCGAAATGCTGCTACGGAAAAAAAAACTGTCGTCGGCCAATCAGAGAGCGTCTCCGCGAAATGCGGCTACAGAAATTCTTGACGCTGCTGCCTAGACCGCTTCAAATCGCGCCCGGATTCCAACATAATAGTCATATTTCAACGCACAGCGCGTTACGCACTGATTGGCTGCGACGGATACAGCGATCAAACAGTGACGCACACTCAGAGCGCTATTGCGTCTAGCCCGGGCCGAGAAATACAAAAAAAAAAAAAAAAAAAAGTGAGTCACTTCCTGTTCAGGA
>NC_140172.1:14408726-14461226 GCF_963971535.1 Notolepis coatsorum | reverse complement strand
ACTGCACCCCTGGGTAGGAGTAGGAAGACGTTGGGAACTAGGCTAATGGAGGAACCTACTTCCAGTGACTGACGCTAAGCTAGGCTAACGATGCGCATCTTCCTACTCCTACTGCATGCACATGTAGCCGGTGTGATCTTAACTGCGTTGTGTTTTGTCGATTCGACCCCAGTTAAGGGATCGCCCTGAGTGGGAGTTGAACCCCGGTCTCCCGCGTCGCGGGCGGCATCACAGACCACTATACCAAGAGGTGAATCCACCTCTTGCTACTGGGTCTGGATGCCTCTGGGGAGTGAGTTTACTTGCAGTACCGCTTAACGTCCACCGCCACTTCACTTACTGTCCCTCGTGACTGTGGATAGACTGCGGTACCTCCGTTACACTCAGAGAAGAAAAAGGTATCTTCTTGTCTAACTCCAGGGTAGATGGCAAATAAGCTAATTTCCCAAAATGTTGGGGGTGTTCCTTTAAAGGTGCTGTAAGTGGTATTTTCTTATTCAAATGAATGGTCTACATGTTCAAATAATAGCTCTACACTCCCACAGCCATCACTGATTATAGTGTCTGGTCAGTAACATGGGTCACCGTCTCCCAGTCCCTCCACACTGCAGTAAACAGCCATCACTGATATAGAGTGTCTGGTCAGTAACATGGGTCTCCCAGTCCCTCCACTCTGCAGTAAACAGCCATCACTGATATAGAGTGTCTGGTCAGTAACATGGGTCTCCCAGTCCCTCCACTCTGCAGTAAACAGCCATCACTGATATAGTGTCTGGTCAGTAACATTGGTCTCCCAGTCCCTCCACTCTGCAGTAAACAGCCATCACTGATATAGAGTGTTTGGTCAGTAACATGGGTCTCCCAGTCCCTCCACTCTGCAGTAAACAGCCATCACTGATATAGAGTGTCTGGTCAGTAACATGGGTCTCCCAGTCCCTCCACTCTGCAGTAAACAGTCATCACTGATATAGAGTGTCTGGTCAGTAACATGGGTCTCCCAGTCCCTCCACTCTGCAGTAAACAGTCATCACTGATATAGTGTCTGGTCAGTAACATGGGTCTCCCAGTCCCTCCACTCTGCAGTAAACAGCCATCACTGATATAGAGTGTTTGTTCAGTAACATGGGTCTCCCAGTCCCTCCACTCTGCAGTAAACAGCCATCACTGATATAGTGTCTGGTCAGTAACATGGGTCTCCCAGTCCCTCCACTCTGCAGTAAACAGCCATCACTGATACAGAGTGTCTGGTCAGTAACATGGGTCTCTCAGTCCCTCCACTCTGCAGTAAACAGCCATCACTGATACAGAGTGTCTGGTCAGTAACATGGGTCTCTCAGTCCCTCCACTCTGCAGTAAACAGCCATCACTGATACATAGTGTCTGGTCAGTAACATGGGTCTCCCAGTCCCTCCACTCTGCAGTAAACAGCCATCACTGATACAGAGTGTCTGGTCAGTAACATGGGTCTCCCAGTCCCTCCACTCTGCAGTAAACAGCCATCACTGATACAGAGTGTCTGGTCAGTAACATGGGTCTCCCAGTCCCTCCACTCTGCAGTAAACAGCCATCACTGATACATAGTGTCTGGTCAGTAACATGGGTCTCCCAGTCCCTCCACTCTGCAGTAAACAGCCATCACTGATACAGAGTGTCTGGTCAGTAACATGGGTCTCCCAGTTCCTCCACTCTGCAGTAAACAGCCATCACTGATATAGAGTGTCTGGTCAGTAACATGGGTCTCTCAGTCCCTCCACTCTGCAGTAAACAGCCATCACTGATATAGTGTCTGGTCAGTAACATGGGTCTCCCAGTTCCTCCACTCTGCAGTAAACAGTCATCACTGATACAGAGTGACTAGTCAGTAACATGGGTCTCCCAGTCCCTCCACTCTGCAAAGTGTATTTTCTGGCATCCTGTTCCCACTTTATCCAATCAGGAGCGAGGACTCCACACTGCAAAAATGGTCTGACAAAAATGTGAAATAAAAACTGCAGTAGTGTGTGCTTGAAAAAAGTAAAATGATCTACCAGTGCAGTAAGCAAATTTGGCTTGGCAAGATTTCTTGAAATAAATACAAATATCTAGGGTTCTCTCTCCTGATTGGATAACTTGGGAAGAGATACCAGAAAATGTATTTTGTGTTTACTGCAGAGCGGGAGGGACTGGGAGACCCAAGTTACTGACCAGACACTCTATATCAGTGGTGGCTAGTGGAATGTAGAGCTATTTAACACTTATTTTAACAAAGGAATACCACTTACAGCACCTTTAATATTGATCTGTCTAGAAGGAGATGGCTCCATGGATCTCAAATGTATATAAGTCAAGTCATGCGGTAGGTAGTTGCTATTTCTTGGTCTGAAATACTTGCCAGTATAGAGTGAACCTATGAGCTGGCCAGCTTCAGACAGGCAACACATAGGAGCCGGTAGCAAGAGATTTGTAAGCCACACCATGACGTGCAAACAAATGTTTTAACCAAAAAGTATTTCATACCACTTGGAAGTTCTCATTGTAAAATTCAGTGTTGTAGTTCTTCAGCGTGGTCCCAGGACCTGTGTTAAGAGCAAAAACTAATGGTATCAGCCTCGGACCTAATTGACCTGACTCAAACCCTGCCCTCCTTTCTTGATCCTCCAATCAGAACTGTCACTTGAGGGAAGGGTCAATAAAAGAGGGCGGTATGAGACGGGTCAGTTTGTCTTGGTCTTGTCGTGGTCTCTGACGGGGGTCTTGAAATTGTTCTGTTTTCATTCAATATATATATATATATATATATATATATATATATATATATATATATATATATATATATATATATATATATATATATATATATATATATATATATATATATATATATATATATATATATATATATATATATATATATATATATATATATGTAAAATGACCAGCAAGCTAAATGAGATCTTTCTTCCGACACCATTTATGTTTTCTGCTTCTTTGACTATATACTGTAGGCTACTTGTATACATTCTAAATATAAATTATATATATGACAGTATTATCTTTATAATAGCAATTGGAAATAAGTTCGGCACTATCATGTCTTTCTTGGAAAATACTTGTACCAGTGTTGTTCTTGGACGTGGCTGTCTGTGATGATTAGAACAAATCTAGGTCTCGTTTAGATTTTGTCTACATCACTGGCAAAATTGCATGAATTGTAATACATTATTGATTTTCATAACAACTGTTTCAAATTTGTTTCTTTCTTTCTATATTTGTCCCAAATTTATTTTTTACTACTTTTTTTTTAAATAAAGTGTCTAAACTGCGAATTCAGTCTTTTGTTTTGTCTTTGTAGAGTGAGATGGGAAGATGACTTCTTTATTTATGTGCACGCCATTTCTAATTCAAGTAAATTCTTTATTGGTAAATGTTGACCCGAATATACATTTCTTTCAATGACAGTTGACACTAGTTATAGTGTAGCTAGCTACTGATATATACAGTGTCTTATCTGCAGTTCATTATAAGTTAACCAACAAGAGCATTCGGTTTCCTTATAGCCATCACTCGCACAGTGCAGATATATTTACATGGTAACAATGGAAATCATTTGATTATAATATCAGTGTTCTTAGTTAGTAAATTAGTGTTCTAATGTATCATAGTATTACTGTGTTGTGTGTGCGCTGTAAAATCAAAGCCTACCATATTTCTTGGCAGAAGAATGACTTCACACAGGGACAGCTGCAACATTGGCCACATCTATGTATGTAGGCTAATCATTTACTCTTACAGTGCCTCCAAATTAAATCAGAGAAGCAAGCTCCTGAATGAAAAACACTCACTCACTTTGTAAGCTAAATTATTATTATTATAATAGTATTATAATTATTTATTAATTTGTTTAGCTAATTCTGGATACAATGGTTCAGCAGTTGCATAAAGGAACAATGTTAAGCAGGCTAGCAAGTGACAGGAGTGAAACTAAAGCTACCACTAGGGGGCACCATAACATACTGAATAGAGCTTTCACTGACCTCAGGAGCTATTTATTTTGCTCTTGTGATATGATACAGTTTGTTTCTATGATGTCTAAACTGGTTGCAACTTACAACATACTTTTTACCATCTTCTTTATAAGTAAAACGTGTAGTGATGATCACTAAGTAGAATAATAATATTATTACATTAATATATATAATGTTTTTATTTTATTTATTATTTTAATATAAATTCGTGAATAGATAATAAACACCAAAATCAAATTAATGTTGCTTAGTTTAAATTAATGACGTTTCATAGTGACAGGGAGATGGTAGTTGAGAGGCAATGCCACAAGGTGGCAGTGTGTACCATTAAATAGTACATACTGCAGATAAACACAGCTGATGAACATGATCCATAAGAAGAAGACACGTGACTATTTGTAATCCAAAGACTACCCAGGCAACCACAGCACAATGTCACATAATGGGCCATATATGAAGCTATGTGTAATACATTGTAACAATGGCCTTTAATTATGGAAGATAAGCACCCAGGCAGGCAAAGCAGGCAGGCACACACATTTACATTTAGTCATTTAGCTGACGCTTTTATCCAAAGCGACTTACAAGTTCTGTACGACAAGCCATCAGGAAGAGCACAACTCTATCAGCTGAGTAACAATGTTCATCAAAGTGTTGAGTGCTACAGTGTAGGTTAGTTTATTAGGACAAGTGCATGACAGTATGGTTAGTTAGGGTTAGATTTTTTTTTTTTTTTTTTTTAATTCAGATAATGGTTGAAGAAGTGAGTCTTTAGTCGACGGCGAAAGATTGGACGTGTTTCGGCTGTCCTAACTGGGGTGGGTAGTTCATTCCACCATTGTGGGGCAAGGACTGAGAATAGGCGACTTCTCTTTGATGACCCTCCCGGAGCTTGGATAGGAGTAGGTCTGAGGCGGCCAGAAGATGCAGAGCGTAGGGGTCTTGAGGGTGTGTAGTTAGAGACCATTGACCGGAGGTCACACACACACACACACACACACACACACACACACACACACACACACACACACACACACACACACACACACACACACACACACACACACACACACACACACACACACACACACACACACACACACACACACACACACACGTTTGTGTTGTGTTTTTGGAGGGGTTGCATGGGCCATGTCCCCCTCAATATTGAGGAGAGGTAAATTTGTCCCACTCAAAAAATATAGCTAATATAAAAAGACAACCCAAAAGAGGTAGATAAAAAATAAGGGGGTGAAAACATTTATATATCCTTCTTACCTGTAACTATATATATATATTAAAAAACGATTTCAGACGCCCCTACACAGGACCATACCATCTCAACCTTGCAGACGTGCCTCTCACTGGAGGAGGACCCACAGACCCCATGCTTAACCCTTTCACTACCACACTACAGAAGGTTAACCCTTTCACTACCACACTACAGAAGGTTAACCCTTTCACTATCACACTACAGACGGTTAACCCTTTACTATCACACTACAGAAGGTTAACTCTTTCACTACCACACTACAGAAGGTTAACCTGTCACTACCACACTACAGAAGGTTCTGTTTCGTAATGGATCTCGCTCAGCGTCACTACTGCACTGTACTTCACTTCGTGCACGTGCACTGAATAAAACATTCCACATGTACCTTTATATCCCAACATTCGTCTGGCCACACCCCCATCCGCTTACCTTCATAAGCAGGGGTGGGGCCACATACTCGCCTCCTTCTTCGCTTTCACCACAAGGAAGTGCCTTCGGTAGATCCCCACTTGACGAGGTTGTTAGTAGAAGAAAGTTGGAAAACAAGAGATACGTTGACATCATATCTTTATTTTCTCTCTCACTATTTTCGAGAAAATACGGCGATATTGTCTTTGTTACTGGAGTGTCTGGAAGATGATGATCATTCTACACCTCCACGGTTTTTTTCGTATTAGGAGCTCACGCCGCTGACATGCTTCCCAACTACAATCCTGCTTGCTGCGGCTGGATGGGGTAAGACCCTCCAGCAACACAGCTGGACTGTAGGACACACCGACTGTTGTGAGAAGCGGTGGGTTCCAGGTTGGGTATGTACTGTTTTGATTGCGAGCTCTGGTTGTTGTTGATGCTATGGGGGTTAGCTAACAATTTACGAAACGCCGACCCCAGGCTAAGGTCCTCTGCTCGGCTTTAAACGGTGGTCGGAGGATCTTGGCCTGATGCCCATGATGACTAATCTAGTGGCCTGCGCTAGGTTCTGGTGATCCCAGGATTCTAGAGCGGATGCTTCTCTGTCCCGTGTAGGCCCCATCTTTCATATACAAATGAAAGTTTACCCTAACGAGGAAATGTGGGCATAAGATCTTCTTTATCGGAAGTTCCATGCTCAAAGGGCCCCGTGTGTGTCTGGATCACCGTTGAAACTGTGTTCTGACATCTTTTTCTTTTCCCTGTTAGGGAAGGGATTGGGACAGCGGCCTGTCGGCAGTGTAGCTTGTTATGTCATTGTATACAGTTCAGGTGTTGGCTGGTTAGCTTGCGTGCTAGTTATGGCCTACTGCCAGTCAGCTGTTAGCCGTGCAGCTGTTAGCTGTGGCGTTAGCTCGCTGTGTTTACCAGGCTGGTATACGTTAGCTTGTGGCTATCAGCAAATCGGGTTTTTTGTTACATATGTAAAAATTATCTGGTTTGTTGTGTTGAGAAACATCATGTGTGTTCATGTACCGTGTACTCACAACTAAGGGGGTTAAATTAACCTATAAAGCTATGCTCAGTGACATATGAGTGAAGAATGAATTCTTTTCTCAGCCTGTAATGACAATGAACAGTGTGTTCACATATTAACGGGTTTACCTGTTCAACTGGCCGTATTAAGGGTAAGGTAGGAGGGGTGTTCCCCCCGGTTCCCTGGGGACTTCCCCACCCTCCTCTCAGACATGTTGTTTACAATATATTGTGTCACTGTGTTGTGGGATACGATGTAACCCTTAGCTTGGTTGCTGGGGTTGTGCTAAAACCGCTTGAGAAACTATATTTTCCTAAAGAAAAGATTGTTTGGTCACTTTTCGTGTGTGCTTAGCAAGGCCTGTGGCCGATACTAATCGAGAATTGTGTATTCTCTCATTATGAAAAATGGCGTTCCTCTGTAGAGTGTATTTGCCATTTTTTGTGGTGATAATAATATAATAATAATAATACTTCGTTTTATATAGCGCCTTTCAGAGGACCCAAGGTCGCTTTACATAAGGGGGGGGGGGGGGGGAGATAACAAGTCAACAAACATAGTGGACAGACACAACACATACATATAAAGTGAGAAAGTTAGGGGTTGAAGGCCAGGTTGAAGAGGTGGGTTTTGAGCAGTTTTTTTAAATGAGTCCAGAGTTGGGGTGGTGCGGAGTTCTGCGGGGAGGGAGTTCCAGAGGGTGGGAGCTGCCACACTGAAAGCTCTGTCCCCGAACGTCCGCAGTCTGGTTCGGGGGATGGAGAGCTGACCAGTGTCCGTGGATCGCAGGGACCGTGACTGAGTGTAGGGGTGGAGGAGGTCAGTGAGGTACTGAGGTGCCAGGGCGTGAAGGGATTTGTAGGTGAGCAGGAGGGTTTTGTAGGTGATGCGGGATTTGATGGGGAGCCAGTGGAGCTGGATGAGGATGGGGGTGATGTGCTGCCAGGGTTTGGTGCGGGTTAGAACCCTGGCAGCTGAATTTTGAACATACTGGAGCCTGTCCAGGGTTTTGCTTGGGACCCCGGACAGGACCCCGTTGCAGTAGTCCAGGCGGTGTCTTGTGATCTACAACTGGGTTAGGTTGGCCACAGAAGCACATGTGTAAGTCTGGTACCGGGGCTCTTAAGGGGGCCCTCTCTATTCTGTGTTTTTTCCTTAGTAAAAATCAGATAGCAGGTTAGCACATGAGCTGTGTGAAGCTGTTAGACACTTCATGTAGCTGACTATGACTGTGTCATTCTCTTTTTTGTCATTACATCGTATCATGGGTGTGGGGTCGTAAAGGGGTGAACTGGTAATCTTTTCCTCCCCTTTTGATGGGCAGGGGTTACAACCTTCTGTCCTTCAAGGTTCCTGTCACGTTGCTGTTCGGCACGTTACAGGGTAAGAGGGGGGGGGGGGGGGGGAGTTTCCTGGTCCCACGCCCTGGAAAATTGGGCGTGTGCACCGCAGAAATTCCCCCGCCATAGAGTACGTCACTGTGCGCGTCTCTGTTGGTAAGACTTCCGTGAGCTGTTCAGGTCCATATGATGGATCCGTTTCACGGAGTGGTCAGGGCTCCTCCTCACGAAGCTCCTACTCGGGCCTTCTGTGAGTTAGGACTCTCCTTCCCTGTGAGGGAGCCTCCTCAGAGTGCAGAGCCTCCTCCTCAGATTGTCAAGGTGAGTAGAACTTCAAAAAGGAGTCCTGCTCTATTGTGTGTGTATTCGATTCAATTCGATTATTGAGTGTGTATTGGTTCAGTGCCTCCTCCTCGGAGAGCCCTAACCCAAAATATTACATGGCTCAATGTTGCAATATGTTCTTTTCAATCTATACAGCTCGTGTGGGAAGTCTCTCTGGGGTCTCCTCCCTATGGGAGGGTGGTGGGATGTAAAAATGGGAAAAAAAAATACCCCCAGCGGCGTCACGAGGGATTCATGTCAGTCTGTGTTCTTTCTTTTTTGAATAAAAAGAGGAAGGTACATGAAGCACGACGGCTCTGTGTCGTTCTCCCAGGCGACTTGGAGGAACAATGTTTGGTGTCTTGCTAGACTATCCATTGATGTGTTTGGGTCTCGACGCATACATAGTGCTGGCTCAGGTGTGTTTCTGTGACAGAATCACACAGGGGCTAAGTGCGCCTTGGTTGCTTGTTAAAACAGCGTTTTTATAGGGCAACTGGGACGGAGTTTTGTCTCTTCCGAGCGCCAGTTTACTAGGTTGTCTCGATGAATTCTCGTTCATATCTGGGGGATGTTAACGGAATAGATCTGAACATATGTAGAGGGGTCTCACGCCCTTGGGGTGGGCCACCGAGCGCGGTTCAAACCGGCCCGTCTGGGTGGCGCCCTCTTTTCATGTTTTAGATCAACACGCATATCTGCCCCTTCTCCTGGAGTAGGCATGTCGGCGTGGTTAGGGCACGGGACTGGTTCTGGTCAGGCTGGTCCAGGTCAGTTAACTCGTTTGTCCGCCGGGGATGCAGATCTGCTGTTTTGGTACCCTGAGGGACTTGTGCTTTTTTCAGGGGGAAAAATGCCGGGTCGGTCCGGGTGTCACAGGGTTAGGCGTTATGGAGACCCTATGTTGGGTACATGTTGTACTCTGCACTATCGTAATGGCTTACGGCCATACCAACCTGTCCACGCCCGATCTCGTCCGATCTCGGTAGCTAGAGCAGGTTCGGTCCTGGTTAGTACTTGGTTGGGAGACCGCCTGGGAATACCAAGTGCGGTGTGCTTAGGGCTGGTTCTCCATTATTTTCGCTCCTCTCTCACGCGTGGCGAAGAGGGGGCTGTTGGGGTGGTCTTGGACCTCCTCTGGTAACCCTGTGCTTCCCGTGCCGCCGGGCCCGGTCCGAAGTAATGTTTCGTCGACCCGTAGGCCTGGAATAACCCTTTTTTGAAAACTGAAACACTTGTACTGCGGTATAGCCAGTGTATGCCCGCAGGTGTGTTTTGGAGTTTTTTCTTGAGGGGTTATAGGAACAACCACCGCATAGGGTAACGACAGGGTGGTTGATTCCCTGGTGTGTTGGAGCAGTGTCAACTCCCGGGTTGCCCGGTTGAGTGTGCCCCTGCACGTTCATGACGTCTGCCAATCATGTCAGCCTTCTCTGCTTCAACCCCTCTGGGTGGTTTTTTTTTTAATGGAGGCTTTGTCGTGGTGAACAACAACGCCAGCATACGCCCCTTCCGCCGGGGCGGCTGTTTTCAGCTGACTCCTTTGGCGCCTGTCTCGTCCGCAGTGCTCCAGGCTCAGGTTACAGCCTGTTGCCTGGTTTCCCCGGTGCGCTGCCTGCTTCCGTTGGTTAACCTTTTTTGTGTGCTTACGGCCATGCTTATCCGAATACGCTGGCGATGTAGGGGGCGGTGTCACTAAGTGACCACCTGGTGGGGTCTTGATGCCTGGCGTCATTGACCTCTCCGGGCCCCCGTTTTCCAGGGGATCCAGTCCCTTCAGTGGGTCTGGGTCTTCCTTCACGCTCCGCTGCTACGGCCTTGCCACAGGGTTGGGTTTGCTCTTAACCCCGTGTTTTCTGGGGGCAGTAACGAGGTTGTTCCTTCCGTTCGTTCCCGGGTGGCATGCGGGTTGTGCGTGTGTGTAGTCGTGGGGTCAAGCCACGGTCTGCTCACCCTGTGCGTTGAGTTGCTTGAGTGCCTCTTCGCACGGTCGGATCCGTCGCCCTCCCGTGACCCTCCAATAGGGGGGGGTATCCTCCATTAGGGAGGGTCGGGGGGGCTCGGTCCTCCCCGATCTGATGGTTGTGGGGGGCCTCAGCAGGGTACATTTGTCGGGCTATGGCTCTCGCTCAGCCTCCCTTGTGCAGTAGTGACGCTGAGCGAGATCCATTACGAAACAGAGCGATAGGTTATAACTATAACCAAGTTCTGTGAGTAATGGTGACGCTCAGCGTCAGACGCCGCTGCGGCCCTTGATCTCACCTTGTAGTGAAAGCTTGGGAAGGAGGCGAGTATGAATACACTGAAACAGTGCTTGACTTTGTCTGTACTCTGGTAGAAGAAACAATCCCCTCTACCACAATTAGAATTTACCCAAATCAAAAGCCTTGGGTAGATAAATCCGTCCGTGAGGCTCTGAAAGTGCGCACCTCAGCATACAACACCGGGCTTGTGACAGGCAACATGGATGAACACAAGACGGCAACATACAACGTCAGGAGAGCAGTAATAGAGGCAAAACGGCGTTATAGGGACAAAGTTGAACTTCAGTTTGAACAGGCTGACTCTAGAGGCATGTGGCAGGGCCTCAGAACGATGACAGATTACAAAGGCACCTCCCTCAAGCTGAACAGTGACATCTCCTTAGCAAATGAACTCAATACCTTCTATGCGAGGTTTGAGGCGGTGAATAACAACACCAGCCTACAAACCACTGCAATGGAGGGGGGGGGGGGGCGCTGCTGATGGAGATTCAGTGTTCAGAATAACAGAACATGAGGTGAAGAGGACCTTTAAGAAAATGAATATCAGGAAGGCAGCAGGACCGGACGATATCCCCGGCCGCGTCCTAAAAGTCTAAAAGTGCCGACCAACTGGCCCCGGTATTCACTGACATATTTAACCTGTCCTTAGAACAGGCTGTCATCCCCACCTGTTTGAAGAAGTCCACCATCATCCCTGTACCCAAAAAATCTACGCCCACTTGCCTCAACGACTACCGCCCTGTAGCTCTCACCTCCATAGCCATGAAGTGCTTTGAGAAGCTAGTGAAGGGCTACATCTGTTCCTCCCTCCCCATCAACCTGGACCCCCTGCAATTTGCATACCGCCCCAACGCCATAGCCCATGTGCTGCACACAGCAGCATCACACCTGGACAAGAGGCAGGGGAACTATGTGAGAATGCTATTCATCGACTACAGCTCAGCATTCAATACCATAGTCCCCTCCAAACTCATAGCCAAGCTCAGGGACCTGGGCTTGAACTATGACCTCTGCCAGTGGGTCTTGGACTTCCTGACGGGCAGACCCCAGGTGGTGAGAGCAGGCAACTGCACCTCCTCATCCATCACCCTCAACATAGGGGCCCCACAGGGTTGTGTTCTGAGTCCCCTCCTCTACTCCCTGTACACACATGACTGTGTGGCTCAGCGGAGCAACAACACAATCATCAAATTTGCTGACGACACAGTAGTGGTGGGCCTGATCTCTGCAAACGACGAGAGGGCCTACCTGGAAGAGGTCAAGGTCCTGGCGGGATGGTGCCAGGAGAATAGAATCTCCCTGAACGTCAGCAAAACAAAGGAGATGATTGTGGACTTTAGGAGGTCGGGGGTCAAGGACTACAGCCCCCTCAGCATCGATGGGGCACCGGTTGAGAGAGTGAACAGTTTTAAGTACCTCGGAGCCCACATATCCGAGGACTTGACATGGACCACACACATTGACAGTGTTGTGAAGAAGGCACGACAACGCCTCTACTTCCTCAGGCGCCTAAGGAAGTTCCAAGTCAGTCAGAAGATCCTTAAGAACTTCTACTCATGTACAATAGAGACTCCTGACTGGCAACATCACCTCCTGGTTGCGATACCGGAGTCTCAAGGCGAGCACAGAAAGACTCAGAAGAAGCTTCTATCCCCAGGCCATCAGGCTGCTCAACGAACAATAAACACTATGCAACAACCATCAAATGCACACAGCACACACATCCACATGCACACACTCACTTTAAACAAACAACACACTGCAGCACCCACTCTCCACACTTTAGATCACCTAAACACACTTTATATTTATTGGTAAAGGATTTGCACTACAACTCGTACACCTTACTGTAAATTGTACCTAAATTGTACCTCATCCCATTTCTGCTTTGCACTATATAGTATTGTATATTAGTATATTGCATAGTATATTGTATATTGTATGGTAACTCAGTTACCTCTAGTCTGCATCGAACATTGTACATATGTCTATACTTATCTTGTCTAGCACAGTCTCTGGAGCGTAACAGTAAGAAGCATTTTGTATAAAAGTAGTCTGTACTTCTGTATGACAACTATTAAAGAAACTTGAAACTTGAACTTTTCTCTCTCACTATTTTTTGAGGAAATACAGCGATAATGTCTTCGCCACCAGAGTGTCTAGAAGATGATGATCATTCTGACCTCCATTGGAGCTTCGTAGTAGGGGCTCGCGTCGCTAAGCAATCCCCGCCGGCATTACCTCCGGCTCTGCAGTTGGACACTGCAGTGTGAGGGCTGGCGGCCTCTCTGGGGTGGGGGATGTTTTTGCAACACGGGCGCCAGGTGTGTTGGTTGTGGGGGGAACAGCTACACAGCTTACGAAGGTCCTGCTCCAGGCTGGTATCCTTTTTTCGCTGCCTCTTAGCGGTGTGGAGAGGGTTCTGGTTTGATGCCCACGTTAACATGAGCTCCTCATCGGGAGCTTTGTTTTCTTGGGACCGTGATTCAGAATCTGCGGTTCAATTCCCCGGGTCTCTGGACAAACGGATACCCTCTGTCGCCTCGCTGGCCCCGTATTTTCAATGATGAGAAGAGGAAAAGACAGCGGCTGTCTGAAGTGTTGGCCTGTATTGCTTTTCTCACGTTGTGCAGTTTTCAGTGGTATAGCTAGTGGTTAGCGATAGCCGGGTTGAGCTAACTGTTAGCCAGTTAGCTGTTTAGCTACGACGTTAGCTGCCCGTTACGTTTGCTCGGCTGGGAACGTTAGCTTGATGCTATCAGTTAGCCTAGAGTTAGCTGTTAGCTTGTGCTACAACCATTAAACATTAGCCGTGAGAATAGCAGGCCCTGGCACTCTGACTACGACATCATCTTTGACAGAAGATGTAATCGGGCCTGCGCCATGACCGGCTGCAGTAGTGGGGCGTCTCGCCGGAGCCTTCCGTTAGCTTGATGCTATCAGTTAGCCTAGAGTTAACTGTTAGCTTGTGCTACAACCATTAAACATTAGCCGTGAGAATAGCAGGCCCTGCCACTCTGACTACGACATCATCTTTGACAGAAGATGTAATCAGGCCTGCGCCATGACCGGCTGCAGTAGGGGGGGCGTCTCGCCGGAGCAAGGCCCCGGCCATAGCTTCTTTTTGCCCCGCCAGCGAGAGGCCTTTCGCCAACGTGGAGACCAGCCTGTGTTGCGGCCTTTTCGTCCTGCGTTCCTTGGTGCAGGTAAGATGACCATTGGACATTACCCCACTCTTCCTTCCTTCCCCTCCCAAATGTTTTGTTGATAACAATGTTTTTTCCCAAAACGTATGTTACTTCGCTACATTTGGAGATATGACATGTGCTGTGTGTGAATTGTCTTGGTCGCTTGTATAGCTTGGGTAACGTTGACCAAAGCTTGTGCTTTTCTCTCTACCTAGAAACAGCGTTGTTTTTTACGTGAGTAAAATTAACTGGGTTTTTGTTGTATGATGAGAAGTTGTGTGTGTTCATGTAATGTTAGACAACGTGGCTGAGCCCACAACTGGCTGGGTTACCCTACAATGCTGTGCATAGTGGCATGTGATCGAGGGATGAGTCCCTCTCTTAGCTTGTGTTGACAATAACAAGTGGCAAGTTTTTTCACACATGAACAGGGCTGTGCCTGTTCAAACAAGGTCTTATTTGGGCGGTGGGTCCCGGAATCCCCCCCCGCCATAGAGTACGTCACTGGGCGCGTTTCTATTGGTTGTGAGACTTCCGTGAGTTCTTTTCAGGGTCAATGTTGTGGACCTCTGTTATTGTCAAGATGAGTTATGCAGTGCGTGAGAACTTAAAAAGAAGTTCTGCTCTGCGCTGTTGTATGTGTCTTGAGCTTGGTAGGTGATGCAATGCAGTAGAGACAATTTGTTCTTCTGTTCTGCTCCCTACTAGTAGTGTATATTGGGTCAGAGCCTCCTCCTCAGGGAGTTTAAGAGCCTCCTCGGTGAGTTTCAGAACCTCCCTCTCAGTGAGAGAGCCTCCTCAGAGTTTCAGTGCCTCCTCCTCAGAGAGTCTTAGTCCAATTGTTACATGAATCTTTTTGGACACGTAGCTCAATGTTGCATATATCCTTTTTTTTGTATTATTTCTTTTTATAATTTTTTTTAAACATAACATAAAATTAGACACACACAAGCATTTTTTTTTATCCATTTTTTCTCCCATTTTTCTATATTTTCTCCCATCCCAATTTCGTATCATCCAATTCAACCCTCCCCTGTCACGGACGCTGTTTCTTGCCTCCCACAAGCCGGCTGCAATGTGGACTAAGTCATACATAGCACAAGTCCCCTCCGGTACTTGAGGTAACAGCAGTCGCATCTTTTCACCTGCGCAGCTCGATCTCTCAGTGGCGAGGAGTAACGCGTGGGAGGCTCACGCTGCCCCCGACACTTCCTGATTCTACTGCGCAGGCGCACCAACCGACTTGTAGGAGTCGCTGTCCACTCGCCGATCCCCACCCATCAGTTTCCCACCCCCTAATACGGCCAATGTGTATTAGTACGGACAACCAGCTAAACTGAAAGCAAATGTGGAGCGCTGGGCTCGAACTGACGAGCCCAGCGTCTCCAGCATTTCGTGGCGAGTGCCTTGCCCACTACGCCACGTAGCCGCCCATTAGACACACAAGCATTAACAGTAAACATCCAATGTAAATCACCATTTGAATCAATATAAATGTAGTTTACGAGATATATACCTAATACTTGCTATCTAATACAATACATATTATGCTCTTGCTCGCTCTCTGAATCTTTTTGGACACGTAGCTCAATGTTGCATATATCTTTTCAATTATTACTCACATGGGAAGTCTCTCTCTGGGGGTTCCCTGTCTCCTCTCTTTTATAGTGCAGGGTTGACAGCGGTGTTTTCCCTCGGACGCGTCATATGGGACCCATATCTGTGTCTTGGCCAGCTTCCTGCCGCTCTCCCAGGCGGCTTGGAGGGAACGTTATCTGGGTTCTTGTTAGAATTACCATTGATATGTTTTGGGTCTCGACGTGTACATAGTGCTGGCCCTGGGTGCTTCTGTGTGGAACCACGCATGGGCTTGCACGCCTTGGTTGCTCATCATTGAAACAGCGTTTTTATGGGGCAACTAGGATGGAGTTTTGTCTCTTCCGAGCGCCAGTGTACTAGGTTAGTCTATGAATTCTCGTTCATCTCTGGGGGGAGATAACGGAATAGATCAAAGCATTGGCGGAGGGGTCTCACGCCTTTGGGGTGGGCCACCGGGTGCGGCTTGGTGGCGCCCTCTGTGATGTTTTAGATCGACACACGGGGGAAGGGTGGCATGATTAGGACAAGGGACTGGTTCTGGTCACGCCGGACCAGGTCAGTTAACCCGTTGTCTGCCGGGGCGCAGATCTGCTGTTCTGGTACCCTGAGGGACTTGTGCTTTTTCCGGGGGGAAAAATGCCGGGTCGGCCCGGGCGTTGCAGAGTTTGATGTTATGGAGGTGTTCGTGGTTATGTCACTGCGTGTTATCCTTCACTGTTGCATGGTCCATATTGTGTTGTACCTTGCGCTGTGCTAAAGGAGCCTGGTCCTTCTCCATTCTTTTTTCGCCCCTCTCTTCTCCTGCTTGGCGGGGCTGGGAGGGGGCTGTCGAGGTGGTTCTTGTACCCCTCTGGCATCCCTGTGTACGACTCGTTCTCGTCTACCTGTTGGCCTGGGTTAACCCCTTCTTGAGAACTGAAACACTTGTACTGCTGTATAACCGGTGTAATACCGGCAGTTGTGTTTTGGAGTTTTTTCTTGGGGGGGTTATAGGAACAACCGCCTCCTGTTAGGTGGTTGGTTTCCAGGTGTGCTGTTTTCAGCAGACCCTTTTGGCGCCTATCTAGTCCGCAGTGCTCCAGGCTCAGGTCGAGTCTTTTTGACCAGTTACCTGGATTGAGGGATCGACCTCTTTGGGGGTTGTCTCCCCGGTGCACTGCCTGGTCCCGCTGTGGGTGTAGCCTCTTGAGTGCTTCAGGGCCGCGTGCTGTAGGGGGGAAGGGCCTGCTCTTGGATGAGCCCTGTCCGATACGCTGGCGATGTGGGGGGTGGTGTCACTAGTGACCGCCTGGTGGGGTCTCGATGTTGCGGCGTCGTTGGCCTCACCAGGCCCCCTTTTCCGGGGGGTCCAGTCCCTTCCTGGGGCTGGGTCCTCCTTTGCGCTCCACTGCTACGGCCTTGCCACAGGGTTGGGTTTTTGCCCTTGACCCCGTGATATTATGGGTTGTGACGGGGGTTTTGTTTCTTCATGTTCATTCCCTAGTGGCATGTGGGTTGCGCGTTTGTGTAGTCGTGGGTTCTTCTGTGGGAAGGTAAGTCCCACGGTCTACTCACCCTGTGCGTTTGAGTGGCTAAACCCTCTTCGCACAGTCGGATCCGATTCCCTCCCGTCCGCCACTAGGGGGTCCGGGGGCTCGGGTCCTCCCCGGTTCTGATGGTTGTGGGGAGCAGATAGGCGTCAACGTGAGCCGCGCCAGGGGACCAATCCAAGTGCTCCTGTCTGTCTTCGTCAAGGACGCCACAGCGTTAGCGATCTATTGTTGTGCATGTTTTTCCATTGGGTTTTTATCTTATCGGGGGGGAAACCCTTGCGAGCACGGGGAGAACATGCAAACTCCACACAGAAAGGCCTGGGAGATACCCCACCTGGGTAACTGGCATCATGGAAACCTGGTCCCCAAGCGGGAATCGAACCCTGGACCTTCTTGCTGTGAGGTGACAGTGTTAACCACTACACCACCGTGCCGCTCATAACTATGGTTATAGGATAACCGTATGTTAACCTTTCACTACCACACTACAGAAGGTTAACCCTTTCACTACCACCCTACAGAAGGTTAACCTTTCACTACCACACTACAGATGCTTAACCATTTCACTACCACACTACAGAAGGTTAACCTTTCACTACCACACTACAGAAGGTTAACCTTTCACTACCACATTACAGAAGGTTAACCTTAAACTACCACACTACAGAAGGTTAACCCTTTCACTACCACACTACAGAAGGTTAACCCTTTACTATCACACTACCAAAGGTTAACCCTTTACTATCACACTACCGAAGGTGAACCTTTCACTACCACACTACAGAAGGTTACCCTTTCACTACCACACTACAGAAGGCTAACCTTTCACTACCACACTACAGAAGGTTAACCTTTCACTACCACACTACAGAAGGTTAACCTTTCACTACCACACTACAGAAGGTTACCCTTTCACTACCACACTACAGAAGGTTAACCTTTCACTACCACACTACAGAAGGTTACCCTTTCACTACCACACTACAGAAGGTTAACCTTTCACTACCACACTACAGAAGGTTACCCTTTCACTACCACACTACAGAAGGTTAACCCTTTCACTACCACCCTACAGAAGGTTAACCTTTCACTACCACACTACAGAAGGTTAACCTTTCACTACCACACTACAGAAGGTTACCCTTTCACTACCACACTACAGAAGGCTAACCTTTCACTACCACATTACAGAAGGTTAACCTTTCACTACCACACTACAGAAGGTTAACCCTTTCACTACCACCCTACAGAAGATTAACCTTTCACTACCACACTACAGACGGTTAACTCTTTCACTACCACACTACAGAAGGTTAACCTTTCACTACCAGACTACAGACGGTTAACCTTTCACTACCACACTACGTACGGTTAACCATTCACTACCACACTACAGAAGGTTACCCGTTCACTACCACACTACAGAAGGCTAACCTTTCACTACCACATTACAGAAGGTTAACCTTTCACTACCACACTACAGAAGGTTAACCCTTTCACTACCACCCTACAGAAGGTTAACCTTTCACTACCACACTACAGACGGTTAACCCTTTCACTACCACACTACAGAAGGTTAACCTTTCACTACCACACTACAGACGGTTAACCTTTCACTACCACACTACGTAAGGTTAACCTTTCACTACCACACTACAGAAGGTTAACCCTTTCACTACCACACTACAGACGGTTAACCTGTCACTACCACACTACAGAAGGTTAACCCTGTCACTGCCACACTACCAACGGTTAACCCTTTCACTACCACACTACAGAAGGTTAACCCTTTCACTACCACCCTACAGAAGGTTAACCTTTCACTACCACACTACAGACGGTTAACTCTTTCACTACCACACTACGTACGGTTAACCTTTCACTACCACACTACAGAAGGTTAACCCTTTCACTACCACACTACGTACGGTTAACCTTTCACTACCACACTACAGACGGTTAACCCTTTACTATCACACTACAGAAGGTTAACCCTTTACTATCACACTACCAAAGGTTAACCCTTTACTATCACACTACCAAAGGTTAACCTTTTACTACCACACTACAGAAGGTTAACCTTTCACTACCACACTACAGAATGTTAACCTTTCACTACCACACTACAGAAGGCTAACCTTTCACTACCACATTACAGAAGGTTAACCTTTCACTACCACACTACAGAAGGTTAACCCTTTCACTACCACCCTACAGAAGGTTAACCTTTCACTACCACACTACAGACGGTTAACCCTTTCACTACCACACTACAGAAGGTTAACCTTTCACTACCACACTACAGACGGTTAACCTTTCACTACCACACTACGTACGGTTAACCTTTCACTACCACACTACAGAAGGTTAACCCTTTCACTACCACACTACAGACGGTTAACCTGTCACTACCACACTACAGAAGGTTAACCCTTTCACTGCCACACTACCGACGGTTAACCCTTTCACTACCACACTACAGAAGGTTAACCTTTCACTACCACACTTCAGAAGGTTAACCGTGTGGTAGTGAAAGCCTTAACGTAAGGTTATGTATATAACCAAGTTCTATGAATTATGGCGACGCTCACCATCAGTTGCATAATATCTCGCTTCAGTGGATATGCACTGAATAAATGTCAAAATGTACCTTTACATACCAACATCCATCTGACCACACCCCCAACTGCTGCCTACATAAGCAGGGGTGGGGCCACACACTCATCTCCTTCACAAAAAAATGTCACTACAATGAAAGATCAAGGGCCGCTGAGCGTCGCCATAATTCATAGAACTTGGTTATATACATAACCTTACGTTCTATTTCATTATGGATTTCGCTCAGCATCAGTTGCATAACAGGAGCTGAGCGGGAGCCATAGCTCGACAAATGTACCCCGCTGAGGCCCCCCACAACCATCAGACCGGGGAGGACCGAGCCCCCCGACCCTCCCTAATGGAGGATACCCTCCCTATTGGAGGCTTACGGGAGGGAGACGGATCCGAACGTGCGAAGAGGAACTCAAGCAACTCAACGCACAGGGTGAGCAGACCGTGGCTTGACCCCACGACTACACACACGCACAACCCGCATGCCACCCGGGAACGAACGGAAGGAACAAACCTCGTTACTGCCCCCAAAACCACGGGGTCAAGAGCAAACCCAACCCCGTGGCAAGGCTGTAGCAGCGGAGCGCGAAGGAAGACCCAGACCTACTGAAGGGACTGGATCCCCTGGAAAAAGGGGGCCCGGAGAGGTCAATGACGCCAGGCATCAAGACCCCACGAGGTGTTCACTTAGTGACACCGCCCCCCACATCGCCAGCGTATTCGGATAAGGCCCCTCCAAGAGCGGGCCCTTTCCCCCCAATAGCACACCGCCTGGCACACTGACCCTGCAGAGTCAGCATGGCCGTAAGCACACAAAAAAGGTTAACCAACGGAAGCAGGCAGCGCACCGGGGAAACCAGGCAGCAGGCTGTAACCTGAGCCTGGAGCACTGCGGACGAGACAGGCGCCAAAGGAGTCAGCTGAAAACAGCCCCCCCGGCGGAAGGGGCGTATGCTGGCATTGTTGATCACCATGACAAAGCCTCCATTAAAAAAAAACCACCCAGAGGGGTCGAGGCAGAGAAGGCTGACATGATTGGCAGACGTCATGAACGTGCAGGGGCACACTCAACCGGGTAACCCGGGAGTTGACTCTGCTCCAACACACCAGGGAATCAACCACCCTCTTGGTACCACATGCGGTGGTTGTTCCTATAACCCCTCAAGAAAAAACTCCAAAAAGTATACACTGGCTATACCGCAGTACAAGTGTTTCAGTTATCATTTCGAAATTTATTCAGTGCATATCCACTGAAGCGAGATATTATGCAACTGATGCTGAGCGAAAGCCATAATGAAATAGAACCCTTTGTAGTGTGGTAGTGAAAGGGTTAAAGTGCCCCCCAATGTTGAAACCAAAGCTAAAGCCTTTGCAACCAGTAATCACACCTATTGTACTGTCAGTGATTATACTGTAGGCATATTTCATCATCACATGAAATGGTTCAGACAGGAATAATACGGTTCACCAGATTCATAGGGCAGGGAGAAACTGTTGGTAGTGTAGTTGGTCTATTTCACTCTTTAACCCATTCGGGTGTATGTTAACATTTTTTTTTATAAAAAGTATTAAGAATGTTATTATTTGGGCGGCTAGGTGGTGCAGTGGGCAAGGCGCTCACCACCAATGCAGGGGACGCTGGGTTCGAGCTCCTACAGGTCGGTTGGTGCACCTGCGCAGTAGAATCAGGAAGCGACGGGGGCGGCGTCCCTCCAAAGCGCAGACCCTCGCCGCTGAGAGGCGTCTCTACTTTCCGTAGCTCCATTTCTGCAGACCCCTCTCTGATTGGTTGAGCCCATTTCTGCAGACCCCTCTCTGATTGGCCGAGCGCATGCATGCGCATGAGCCGCGACAAGCTCCTCTAGCCAGGAATCGAAACTCCGTTAAGCTCCAGAGAGAGAGGCTGAAAACCCACAGTTCTTGCCCGACGGATGGGAGCCGAATCCCGGATCCGAGTTTTCTGATGAATACCCCCAAAACATGGAGGTCGCAATTTATACGCATGGAAGTATTGATTATGCCATAACGAATCATTAAAAAAATATACCGTTAACTGGAATATGTTGTGTGTGCCTTTACACATATGTTGGATTATGTAATTGGTTTGTCATTAAAAACCAATAATAATCGCTCGCATCGCCGGCTTCGCTGACCAGAGCTCTCTCAGATTCAAAGTTTTAATTGCAGCCTGGAACATACATGTTTTGGAACCAATGTGTAACTAGACAGTTACAATATAACAGTTATATTAATTAACCCAGTTAATGCCTTAAGAGAAAGAGTCTGGTGGTCAATGTCACTTCGGATTGCTACGGAAATGTTGTGTCTTACTAATAATAACTAATTCCTTGGTCAATAGAAGTCTCTGTGATACTTTCTGAATATGATTTGGGAACATCAAATGGGCAGGGTTATAATAGAAGAAAGACAGTGTAAACAATATAATTAACTGTGAATATAATAATGAGGAAAAAGAAACAGGATACACAACAAGGTGCATGAGATGAGGTTATATGTAGAACATGGTACAGTTACAGTAAGTGGGGAGTGTAAACACTAAACAGTGATTCAAACCCCCTCAATGTACAGTTTCTGACAGCTAGGCTGTGTTGAACTTGTCACGTGAAATAACGTTATGTGAATAAACCGCAAAATAACATAACGTTATGTTATATAACGTTACAATGTACAGTTTCTAACAGCTGGCTGTGTTGTGAAATGTGCATAACGTTATGAATAAACCGCGAAGTCACACGAAATAACGTTATACGCGAATCTGGTAGTACATTTCTTTTTATGTTCTTGATATGATAACATTACGTCCGCCTTTTGCCGCGTGACGAGCTAAACCAATCAGAGAGGGGCTTCGCTCAACCAATCAGAGAGGGGCTTCGCTCAACCAATCAGAGAGGGGTCTGCAGAAATGGGCTCAACCAATCAGAGAGGGGACTGCAGAAATGGAGCTACGGAAAGTAGAGACGCTGCTGAGAGATCGCGCTGTGCAGGTAAAAAGATGCGACGGCTGCTACCTCGAGTACCGGAGGGGACACGTGATGTATGGCTTTGTCCACATTACAGCCGGCTTGTGGGAGGCATGGCCAAACAGCGTTCGAGACAGGGGAAGGTAGAATTGGACGATACGAAATTGGGATGGGAGAAAAATAGAAATGGGAGAAAAAGTAGATAAAAAAAAAAAAAAAAAATGTTATTATTTATATTGTTTTCTCAGAACTCTACGTTATAATTCATCCACACTGTTAATGGCCAGTAGCTAACACTTTTGTCTACGTACTTGACTTCTATTTTATACTTATTATACTTATTTTATACTTATCTATTTTATCTAGCACAATCTCTGGAGCAAAACAGAAAGAAGCATTTTATATAAAAGTATTCTGTACTTTTGTATGACAACTAATAAAGAAACTTGAACTTGAAACTTGAACTTGAAACTAGCTGACAGCCAGTCGTCTTCAGTTTCAGTTCAGCTCTCAAAGTTCTATTTGTGAGACTGTATGCCTGAAAGACTTAAAGGGATAATGCCACCCTTTTTTGAGATGATACCCTGCATGATTTATCCCTGTGCCTCTTTTGGCCAATATATCTGAACACGCGCCACCAGAAAGAACCCTTTCATTTGTGACGTCACCTGGGGTGTAAAAATGTGGGACAATAAATGGGACACTTTGACTTTGTGGAGTTATACGATGTTAAGTCAAGTTCTCACACGCGAATGAGGTTTACATTCTAGTACTGCGAACTACGCATGCGCAGATTGCCCACGGAGTCTCAGTTCATCAATCTGCGCATGCATAGTTCGGGAGTAGGTGCGAAAAAGCTACTATAGCTCGGCAGAGAAAGTGCCGATCGACTTGGGATTGGTCTCTCCGTGTTCAGGAGACTCAGGCGTATAAAGGTCTATTGGATCATGTCTCCAGCACCCCCACAGCCGTAGCTGCAACCACTTAATGTCAAGGCTCTCATCCACATTCATTCAATTTCTCCCCCCGCTCTCTCCTCCATGAGCTCAATTAAATGTAACGCGGAAGTGCAGTGGTCTATTGTTCAGGCAACACATCCCAAATTCCAGGTCTCTCTCTCTCTCTCTCTCTCTCTCTCTCTCTCTCTCTCGCTCTCTCTCTCTCCCCCCCCCTCTCTATCTCTCTCTCTCTCTCTCTCTCTCTCTCTCTCTCTCTCTCTCTCTCTCTCTCTCTCTGTTGCTCTCTCTCTCTCTCTCCCCCCATATCTCTCTCTCCCCCACTCTCTCTCTCTCTCTCTCTCTCTCTCTGATATCTCGCTTTAGGAGAGAGTGATGATGCATGTTTCACACTGACCTCAACTGACACTGACCTTGTAATAATTTCCAACACGCTTTTTTTGTGTCTCCTATTTCAAATTCCATACATGGCTGAACATCTGCTCCTTATCTCTGGGTGCCTGCAGGCTTATCCAGCCGTCTGGCTCCAGCCCACAGCTGTCCCTCTGTGTAGGCCCATTGTTCACCCCGGAGATAGATTAGACCAGAGGGTTTTACATGTTTACCTACTAAAGTCTATCTGCTACGCTACGGCTAGGAAGGGTAGTTTCACATTTGACTGTACATGCTACCGTGTGCTAAAGTGTAGGTGGAGTATCTTGTAAAGTGATAATAAAAAAATAAAAATAAAAAGGCGATTGATGGCAGCCTTCTGATTGGTCCTCGCTACTGAGCTGTATAATCAGCCCAGTCGGTGTTCTGAGAGAGGTGCTCTGGTGATGAGCAGGGCCGTTTCTAGCTTTTTGGGGGCCCTATGCAAAATGTGGTTTTGGGGGCCCCCGACCGTTAAGAGGATATATATATATATATATATATATATTATATTTCTTTAGGTGCTTTATATTTCTTAAGGTTCTATAGGTGCTTTCACTCAACGCACAAGAGTGCTTGGCTACCAAGAGAGACTGGTCATTTTAATAAAGAAAAAAAGTCAAAGTTGGCAGCTTAGGGGGCCCTAATTGCATAGTCCGCATATGGCAAGAAACGGCCCTGGTGATGAGGTCATCATGGCTGAAGAAGTCTGTGGCCTGGGACGGTGGTGTCGTCGCAGGCAGCGTTAGCGGCACGGTGGCACAGTGATTAGCGCCGCTGCCTCGCAGCAAGAAGGTCCCGGGTTTGAACCCCTGGCAGGAGACCCGAGTTTGCATGTTCCCTCCGTGTTTGTGTGGGGTTTCCTCCCACACCAAGAGACATGCAGGGGCTACGCATGAAAGCCAGCTCATTAGCTAACTCGGGTACATGAAAATCTAGATTCATGTGCAATGTCTTAAATAATAAATAAATAGCATTACTTGAATATGGAAAAACTGTGACAAAAAGGTCTGCCTCTGGAACCACTAAAGAGAATAAGAACCACTAAAAAGAGTAGGACATTAGGAAACAAATGTAACAAAAATATATGTTTAGGAAAGAAATGGAGCGGCCATCGTGTACACAAATGTTAGGAGCAGCTAATGTTGGTGGATTACCTACTATACCCACAGAGCTGTAGCAATGTGACATCGACCTCGGGTGGGATATGGAGATCATTGGCTTCATCAAGAGGACACAGCAGAGGACGCTCTTCCTGCAGCAGCTGAAATTGTCCCTGCTACGGGCGGCCATGAAGTCGTACAGCACGTGGCCGTCACAGAGTCCCTCCTTGCGGCATTCCTTACTGTCCGTTTTGGGGGAACGGCCACTGCCAGGCGTGCGACGATGTGAATTTTAGGAGTGAAGTAGTGGCCGTTCAAACAATGGGTGTGTGTGTGGTGTTTGCTGAGAGGAAAGACAAAGAAGGTAGAAAAAGGTTTATGCAGAACACCAAGCAAAAACAAGTAGGAGAGTGGGGTAAGCAGTGCCAAGGGGCAAGCAGTGCCACCCCTGTTATCTAGAAAACCATAGACGAAGTTGGTCATGTGACAACATATTTTTGAAGAGGCATCCATTTCACTCAACCTGCAAATAAGGGAGACACATTTAAGCACATTTAAGCACATTTAAGTAAAAAAAAAAAACATGGTTTTGCCCTCCAAAGTAAAAATTGTATGATCAAGGTTTTTTTATTGCTGTGTTTGAACAATTATAGACAACTTTGAAAACAGTTCACACATGTTTTAGTGCTTTAGTAAGCTACGCCATGAGTCTATACAGTTAGCATGATGCTAGCTCAAAACAGCTGGGGGATGCATTTTTTTCAAAATGGTAGGCTTGGGGTGATTTGTGCCAAAGGGCCTGGGTTAAGTTGTGCCAGATATTCTCTTTGTTAAGTTGCCCCAACTTATTTTATTAACTATATATATTACTTTATTGTATTTTATTGTTATTGTACATTGCATTCTTACATTTGATCACTAAAACGATGTGATATTCTTAATTTTAGACCAAAATCCATCATGCCACACAGATACAAACGGAAGACAGACAGGGTTTCAACTCCTCTTGAGAAGTTGGAAAGAGCAGTGAAAGAGGTGCAACAGGGGAAGACTATACGTCAGGTTGGAAAGGAGATGAAGATCTGCAGGATGCTTTTACCGCTTTTGAGATTAAAATGATCTGTTTTACTTAAAATGATCAATGGCACAATTTACCCCAGTGTATTCTCTCTAATGGCACAACTTACCCCGCACCGGGGGCAAGTTGTGCCACAAAACCACTTTTTTTTCTAAAGCTATATTTCTGAAACAGTTTATTTAAGATCCAAAGTGATTATCCCCAGGGATGCACAACATCCTAAACTATATGTACATATTTTAGTTGGGGGCATTATTGTAATCCCCTTGCTTTAAATGCACTTTAACACTTTCACTGCCACACACAAGATATCTCGGGTTTCCGATAGTTATGTTGAAAGCCACTCACGAGATTTCTCTGATTTTTTTTTTAGCGATCTGAAATCATATTGCATCACGCGAGCCTACCCGAGCGCCGCCGGCGATCATATGTGGAAAAAAGCGCCCCCTATCGTTTCCCAGATGACATAAGGGATTTTGGAATGGACTCAATGAAAATGGATGGGGAAAAAAATCCGGTACTCCACATTTTCCAGTCCACTGATCCAGCCGGGGTTACCACAGTTCATTCTGGAGCCTCTCAGCCCCGCGTAATCATGTGTACTACTGTATCACGTTGGATCCATACACTTATCGATTTTTTCGAATGGTGATCAGGAATTGGAATATACCAGTTGGATACCATCTGATGTCAGGTAAGGAATCTATGTTATCAGTGTTAGGATAATCAGACTAATTTTGATGAAGATATAGGCTGTTTTGTGAAATGGGCTCTTTCGGTTTCACTGTAAAAGTCAGAGAGGAAATGAACACGGCGATTATCCGTGCGCGGCCCGAATGTGCTTGCGTGCACGTATAATATTGATCATCTAGTGTTTATTTGAAAACTATTCATAAATAGGCCGACGAATATCAACGTTCTGGAATATTCCAGTAAAAGACGATTATCATAGAATGGTCCAGAATGAACTGTTTTTTATCTCAAAACGGGTGCTTTTCTAAATGCTCTGAAACGGAAATGAAGCGATAAAAAACCAATCTGCCTTGACAGCACTGACTGGAAAAGTAGTCTTTGATAAGCGACGGGCAGATTAGACACATAGCCATAATTTAAAACATAGATTAGGCGATATTAACGTTAACATAGAAGTGGATCGTGGCATCAAGGGGGTAAAAAGGAAAACCCGGCGTGGCACTCAAAGTGTTAAAGGGGAACTATCTTATAAACGGCCTTTTTCAGTGTTTAGCATTGTTTCATAGCTACGTGGACTTATATTAATATGATCTATGTCTCTAATTCTCATATTGGCGCATTCTTCCAATTCTCCTCTCACAATATTCACCCTCACTGAACTGAGTCATCTGAAAATGTGCTGATTTGTGATGTCAGAGAGACTCAGCTGCATGATAATGTGGCTGTGTGGCATCAGGCTCATGATGAGCTGCACACAGTGGTTTAGGAGCCCAGCCTCAAAACGGCTCGAGATCTTGAGGTAGAAAAATGCTGTTTTTGAGGACTTGATTAGAAATACAAAACAATGAATTAAAAAAAATTATAATTACAGAGGTGTTCCATAAACTCACAGGAATTGTGTAAAAGTGCCCAAATAGTGAAAGAAATAGTAAAATAGTTCCCCTTTAAGTAAAAATTGGCGCTTCTCACCCCACTCTCCCCTACATGTTCTTTCCCATTCCAAATGACTTCTTTTTTACCTATGATGAACCACGCCTTTGGTTGCCTGACTTTCTTCCATAATCGACATGTTTTACATATCTGCTCGGTGACATGTAAATCCTGAGCTGAACACTCCTCTGTCGCCAGGCGCAGTAGCAGGTAGGTAAGAGCCTCTTGAGGAACAGGGGTAAGCTGTCCGGTCACCATGTATTTCCCGGGGAGCTGTTTGGTGTTGTTGGCCCTTTCTCTGTTCTACAGCACGCCACACACCGGAGCCACCGTCGTTATAGACTTCAACAACGTGGAGCGGTGCAAGGACTCCCTGTACATGGGCACGGCGCCGCGGGGCATCAACGAGTTCAGGCTGAAGAAGATCTGCCAGCGCTACGCGGACAAGCCGCGCTATGTGACGCTGTACGACCCTACGAAGCGGATACCGGTTTACTCCGCGTACACCTTCAAGAAGACGGAGGGAGACCGGCGCGTGGACTATCCTTGGATGTACGAGCCACAGGTCAGAGATTGATTGATTGAAAACTTTATTAACAGATTGCAGAATAGGTACAATACAGTACGGCCCAATACACACAATTGTTAAGGGGATGCAGAGAAAGACTTTCGTCTTGTTTACATCAGGGTCCCCCACTTTCAAGGATGCTCTTTGTGGTCTTGAGATGGTTTGAATGTTTTTTTTTTGTAGTTGTAGAATGCCATTTATCATCAGCTATTGTTAGGGATATAGCCTAACTTTACCCCTGGACCTATTTGTAGCAAATAATAATAATAATAATAATAATAATAATAATAATAATAATAATAATAATAATAATAATAATAATAATAATAATAATAATAATAATAATAATAATAATAATTATAATTATAATTATAATTATAATAATAATAATTATAATAATAATAATAATAATAATAATAATAATAATAATAATAATAATAATAATAAATCTAATTTCTATAGCGCCTTTCAGGAAACCCAAGGTCGCTTCACAATCAAGAGGGCTAGGGAAAGGGGGCAATAGGGGAAAAGGGGGGGGATGAGGGCAGGTAAGGGATAATGAACCTAATCTAATCTAACTAATGGGGAAAAGCCTTATTTTTTATTTATTTTATTTATCCTTTATTTATCCAGGAATGTCCCATTGAGATACAAGGTCTCTTCTTCCAGGGAGTCCTGACCAACACGGCACACAACAAGTTTCAACATAAAACAGGGCATTAAACAAAAAACATACAATTCAAATATAAATACAGAAGGCCATTTGTGCAGTGGCAAGGAGCATAATCACATCAACAATAGCATCAGGTAAAACAGTTACATGTTTCATGAAGGGCTAATCGTAGCATACCTTTAAAAGCATTCACAGTAGGAAGTGCCTCTAGACAAAGTTTTACGTGCAGCGTATTCCATAAAAAGGGAGCATAGTGGGAGAATGCAGCTTTACCAAGCTCTGACTGCATCAAAGGAACATTTAAAAGCATCCCATTTGCTGCTCGTCTGGTATTAAAAAAGCAAGTATAAAAGGACAGAAGTCTGGAGATATATAAGGGCAGCTTACCTAGCAATGACTTGAGGATAAAAATCAACATGTGTGATTATATGCTTATATTATATGCTGCATATGCTTATATGCAGGGCACAAGAGATAAATAGGAGACTAAAGAGGGTGGGCTATGCTAGGCATGGAGGCCAGCCATAAACATGTTTAAAATATGATATGAGTTAAGCAGGTTTTGGGAGGAGGGCCTTTTCCAGGGGCACAGCCGTTTCCAGGCACAATCAAACACAAGCCGCAAAGAGTTTTTTTGAGACCTTTTTTGACTGCGTTAAACTGACCAAACTTATTACTTGAGATCTATAATATGGGTCTCATTCTCCAAGGACTTACGACAAAAAGGGCTTTCTCTTAGATACCTTTTTGGGCCGATTTGGGATTCACCAACCGTCCCAATAAAACATTATATAATTAATATTATATTATAATATATTGTCTATATTCACGTCTTGCCCGAAAAGGTCTCAAATGGCCCTAAGAGAACGCCCTTTTTGTCGTAAGTCCGTTGGAGAATGAGACCCAATTGAATTGATCTCTTTTTCGAGCAAGACCTGGCCAAAATGGCAGCAAACAAAAACAAACATACAAAATACACAAAACACAGACAGAGACATAAAAAGCAAAGTAGGGCAAGGGGGATACATTTGACCTGCAGCAAACTAGATTGAATGGGATTTGGGGAGATTGGAGGGTATCCATCTCTCTCATCTCAGTTGTCTTAAGTTCCATCTCTCTCATCTCAGTTGTCTTAAGTTCCATCTCTCTCTCATGCCACGTGTCTTCCATCTCTCTCTCATGCCACGTGTCTTCCATCTCTCTCTCATGCCACGTGTCTTCCATCTCTCTCTCATGCCACGTGTCTTCCATCTCTCTCTCATGCCACGTGTCTTCCATCTCTCTCTCATGCCACTTGTCTTCCACCTCTCTCTCATGCCACGTGTCTTCCATCTCTCTCTCATGCCACGTGTCTTCCATCTCTCTCTCATGCCACTTGTCTTCCACCTCTCTCTCATGCCACTTGTCTTCCACCTCTCTCTCATGCCACGTGTCTTCCATCTCTCTCTCATGCCACGTGTCTTCCATCTCTCTCTCATGCCACTTGTCTTCCACCTCTCTCTCATGCCACGTGTCTTCCATCTCTCTCTCATGCCACTTGTCTTCCACCTCTCTCTCATGCCACGTGTCTTCCATCTCTCTCTCATGCCATCTCTCTCTCATGCCAGTTGTCAGAAGTGGACGGGAACGGGAACATGCTGCCCTTCCCCACCGGCTACCTGCACATGAAGTTCGAGGACAGCCAGGCGGTCCTGGACGACTACTCCGACGTGGTCCTGTACGAGCGCGGCCACCTGAACCCGGACCAGCACCAGTCGGACCCGTACGACCGCGCCGCCACCTACAGCCTGACCAACGTGGTGCCGCAGGAACGCGAGTTCAAAATCGGCCCGTGGCGGGAGCACCAGGAGCGCGTCCGCCTGCGCCTCAACAACTACTGCCGCGGCGTGGCGTTCGTCGTCACCGGCGTGACCACCAACGGAAACACGATCCGACGCAACAACCAGGACCGCGTGGCGATCCCGGAGGACATGTGGACGGCGTACTGCTGCACCGACTACGACCGCAACGCGCCGCACGAAGTGCGCATCCGCTTCCCGTCGCAGGCGGCGTTGGCCAAGAACGCCAAGGAGGGCAACGCGGTGCACGAGATGAGCGTCCAGGACCTGGAGATCTTCCTGAGGAACAAGATGGACGTGGACCAGAATCTGCAGATCTTCTACGACAACTGCATCTCCCCGGCCCCTCTCCCGCTCTACCTCCACAACACCATCTGAGAGAGTCCCCTCTCCCGCTCTACCTCCACCACACCATCTGAGAGAGACCGCTCTACCTCCACCACACCATCTGAGAGAGTCCCCTCTCCCGCTCTACCTCCACCACACCATCTGAGAGAGTCCCCTCTCCCGCTCTACCTCCACCACACCATCTGAGAGAGTCCCCTCTCCCGCTCTACCTCCACCACACCATCTGAGAGAGTCCCCTCTCCCGCTCTACCTCCACCACACCATCTGAGAGAGTCCCCTCTCCCGCTCTACCTCCACCACACCATCTGAGAGAGTCCCCTCTCCCGCTCTACCTCCACCACACTATCTGAGAGAGTCCCCTCTCCCGCTCTACCTCCACCACACTATCTGAGAGAGTCCCCTCTCCCGCTCTACCTCCACCACACCATCTGAGAGAGTCCCCTCTCCCGCTCTACCTCCACCACACTATCTGAGAGAGTCCCCTCTCCCGCTCTACCTCCACCACACCATCTGAGAGAGTCCCCTCTCCCGCTCTACCTCCACCACACTATCTGAGAGAGCGCCCTCTGCTGGCTTTATCCTGCATCCCTCTGCTCTCTGTGTGCTGCTTGGTTCCTGACAGTCAGGGGTGTAAAAAGTACCCGGAAACCATACTCAAGTAAAAGTCTGGCTAAAAACACACTTGAGTAAAAGTCCAAATGTTTCTACTTTTAAATGTACTAAAAAGCTAAAGTAAAAACTCTTTTTCTGACAGTCTATTCTTCCGATAGCAGGTGTTTAATCAAAGATCCCCGCTTTCTAGTCTTGCACAAGGACCAATCAGCATGGGTATGGGGCGGGTTCATTTTCCATTGATGGGGATTAGAATAAAGTGCGGCCGCAGGATTAATAACGTTAACGTTAGTTCGGCCAGAGAAACAAATATACTAATTAAAATGGTTGGACCTGCGAGATTTGTACTTTGTAGATCTGCATTTTTTTTTCTCGGAAATGTAATAAAAGTAAAAGTACAAGTATACAAACCTAATAATACTTGTGTAAAGTACAAATCCCCCAAAACAGTACTTTATTGTAAAGTATTGTAATGAAGTACATTACTCAAGTACTTTACACCCCTTCTAATCGTAAAGGGTCATTCCAAAAGACTGTACCGGTCTTGAGAAAAAGAAGAATGTTATCTGAAGGTTATTATGCAATTATTTCAAATTAAAAGGTGTTGATTTCTTTTTTCCAGATGGTGTATATATCTCATTTTGGAATTGAATTCATTTTCTGTTACATCTTCAATGCTGAGATGACTACTGAATGACACATCTACCATTTCTTTCTGACTAAACAAGGTCTACAACAACACAATATGATCTAAATGTTAGATTAGGGATGCATTGATGTGAATACTGATATCAGATATAGGGTTGATACCAGGCTGAAATAAGGTATCGGTATCAGAGAATTTCCACCAATACTAAAATCTGGCACCAAGAAATACGTGCGAGATGCCACAAATCAAAACAGTGACTTGATTTGCTGCGTCCTTAAAGGAACACGCCAACCTTTGTGGAAATGTGCTTATTTGCCATCTACCCTGGGGTTAGACAAGCGCAGATACATACCCTTTTCTTCTCTGTGCGTGCATTAGGCTTAGGGAACAGCCGCACCGTTAGCCTAGCTTAGCATAATTCACTGGAAGTAGGTGTGCCAGTGTAGCCTAATTCTCAACAGTCACGAAATACACTCCAAATACTCCCAAACTTTGAAAAGGGTATGTATCTGCTTGTCTAACTCCAGGGTAGATGGCAAATAAGCTAATTTCCCAAAAAGTTGGCGTGTTCCTTTAACACATAGAAGCTCTGTAACGGAGAACAAATTGATATCTCAATTGTTTTTGTCCGATGACCCCAAACTGATGGTCTAAGAAGTCGATACCGTTCAGTAAAAGTGGATGGATCATATCGGTACTCTGTATTGGCCGATACTTAAAAGTGTATAACTCAGGAATTGGTATCGGCGGCGGTGAAAGGGTAGTTTTCGGTGCATTCCTACTTTAGTTTAGACGACCCAGTGCATCTGTGAATTCACCTGCTCACAGAGGGCCCTACCTGCTCACAGTTAACTGACGTGTGTGAGACTATCAGCTGTAATGGGTTGTACTTGGAATAAAACTGAATTCCCCGGTAATCCTTTTGTTTGTGCTGCCTAATATACCATGCTGACTTTACTTGTGTTTGAACAGAAAGGTTAAAAACAGTGAGCTGCAGAGATGGAGCATTTGGCCTCAATTAAATTTTTTTTTATGTCAGCAGGTTCCCCATTTCGAGGAAGGAAGAGTGGAGTTAGAAATCCATTAGATTAATAAGAATTGGCTTTACCAATAACAATAAGCATTACCATAGTTGAAATTGGCTTTACCAATCACACAGACAATGTTTCATCACGTAACTTCATTGCATAACTTCAAAATATATATGTAAAAAATACAATCCTATAATTTGAGAGATGCTGCAAGCACGATGTACTATATATTGATTATACCAATATTCTAGGATATAAATAGACATATTGAACACACACAACTACTCAGCACTCCACACAAGTTAGTTATGTCCTACACGGTCATTTGCTGCACATCATTTGATTATGGAATAAAGTGGTGGTTAACTTTGCAGTTCAATTACTATGAATGTGTGATGTGGATTTGAATATATTTGTCTATGTTGGTGATGAAGATGGATGGCGATGTCAGTGTGCATGAGGATTCTCCCGTGGAGGACAAGCCGTGACCTTGCAGGCTGTCTAATGGCTTTGGGTGCATTTGATCCTATATGGCTAAATCGAGTAAATACATACAAATACAGGTATTGAATAAGAAAATCCTACATTATTGGTTTTATGATATGGTTGAATGCTGTATATTGTATATTTAGAATTATATTAAACAATCCCAGGGTTGTGTGAATTTGTAACATTCAGCCACTAGATGTTGCACTAGAGCACCAGCATGTCCTTTAACCAATCAGGTGCATTCCATGTGTGGAAATGGGAAGTAGGGAGGGGATACATGCAGGCAACATGTATTAATTTTGGACCTGCAAAGCATTTTTTTTTAAGATAAATTCATTAATCAATCATTTGTTGGGGGAAGGGGAGAAATACTTATACGTATTCTGCACCTTTCTAAACGCTCTTTGGATGTATTTATTTTAATGATTAGTCTACATACACATTTTTATCTTAGCACCTTTAATAATTGTAATCTCAGACCCCCCCCCAAAAAGGTAAAAAGAAGATTTTGGACCATTGTTACTGATCTGCTAAATCAGTGTCTTTGCCATTTAATGCTATTCTCTTCACACCTACCTACAGATCTCTACCGAACACAGGGGAGGTGTGCGTGACGTGCGACTCTGTTTTTATCAACAATAATAGTTAGTACTTTATTGTCCCAGAGGGGGGACATGCATTAGGCCGCGCCACAAGCACCCAGGCAGCAGGTCAGCGGGGTCGGGACGGGAGCCATCATCATCATCATCATCATCATCATCATCATCATCATCATCATCAACTGCTAACCCTCCTGAGATACTGCCACCCCATCAAGACAGACATGTACGGTGGTTTCAATTGCACTAATAGAGGCCCTGCACAGAATGTTTGTGTGGTTCTCTCTCTCTTCCAGCATGGCTGCCTGTAACCATTGGTAACCCACTTTCAAATGAATGAATGAATGAATGAATGAATGAATGAAAACTTTATTTAACAGATTGCAGAATGGGACGGGTACAATACAGTACGGCTCAATACACACAATTGTTAAGGGGATGCAGACCAGAGAACGACTTTCGTCTTGTTTACATCAGGGTCCCCCATTTTCAATTCATATTGACATTTATGACATACACAACATACATGACATTTATGGCATAGGGACATACAGGTATTTAGTACTGATACATTTGTGACATAAACGGTATTCAAATATACAGTACTGTTACCCATAGATCCTGACAGAGTATATACATATGATGGGGAGGGGACTGTACATTAGGAGGGGGTGGGTGGGTGGGAGGGAAATATACATACGGCGGGGAGGGAATATATACATGCGGTGGTGAGGAGACTGTCTATTAGGAGGTGGTGGGGGTTTTGGACATTTATGGTGGCCAGTTTCGAATTGCAGCCTCCCGTAGGTGCTCTTTTAGAGCGGTTTTGAATGTGGGTAGGGATTCACATTCCTTTACAGCTTTGGGTAGGGCGTTCCACATTGATGTGGCATAATTGCGAAATGTGTTTAGTCCCTTGTTTGAGCCGAATCTGGGTTTAACATGATTTGTTGAGCTTCCTCTGGTGTTGTGGTCGTGGTATTCACTGACCTTTGGGAAGTATTTTGACATGTACATGGGTATCTTAGTGGTGTAGTGTATCTTGTAGACCAGGCCCATTGCAAGTTGCTGTACTCTGTCGTCTACTCTAAGCCATCCTAGGTTGTCATAGTGGGCAGGGGTGAGGTGGGTTCTAGGAGTAAGGTCAAGTAGTAGTCTGACCAGTTTGTTTTGTGATGTTTGTAATCTTGTTTTTAGCGCCTTTGAGGTGCTTTGGTACCATGAGGTGCAAGCATAGTTGTTCTGAAGGATCAGATTAAACCGAATATATATATTTATTTATATATATATATTTAATTGTATTTGTATATCCCCTGATATCCCTTGTATATTCCTTGTACAATATGCATTGAATATCCCTTCTAGTCTACTGAACATCCCATAATAGTCTCCATTCTACCATTGGACGAGACCTTGGTGCCAGGTCGCCATACCCCTCAGACCAGGTTCAATCGTACCGCTCAACATGTATGGACAAGTCCTAGTTCCGCGTAGGAATATGTCTACCGCACCACTAATGGTACTATTTGTTCATAGTGCGTATATATACTGCGCTATTAAAGTAGAGCTTTCTTTTAGTCCAGTTCCTTACCCTCCAACAGAGTGACAGACGCAAAAGCCTCCCCGCGAACCACGTGTGGGCAGTAAGGCCAATTCGGCCCAGTATCGGCATTGAGACATCGTGTATATTAATATTTGAATAGTCATATTTGGCACTATATCGTCGAGTTGGACGTATTCTATTAAGCTAATAATAGTCTATTCATATGTAGTGCCTCGTGCGGTAAGAGTTCTATAGTAATCAGCACCCCCATCGTTTCGGGCATCAGCTGGACGCTTATCCAGGGTGGTTGACCCCACGTGAAGCTGCACCCGAGGAGCTCCAGGCCAATGAGCGAGTGGACCTGTATATTGGATTATTCTACCGACGACGGCTAGCCTTCCCCGGCTTGGATTATGCTTTGAGTACTTTGATTATTCTATGGATAAAGGCCAACACTGCGGTGTGTTGGAAATACCCCCCCCGGAGAGGACGACAAGTGAGAAGACGCTCTACACGACGAGGTCGCCTCACGTCTCTCCATCGTGGACCGGAGGACGCCGGCCACAGAGAGTCCAACTGCTTTCATCTGTGGATCGAGGATCGCTGGGCACCGGGTCGCACGACTGTGGGCTCTCCCAGGATACCCTCGGCCAGACGGGATACAGCCAGACTCTACCCCCCCCCCCCCCTCCAGCTGTCCTACAAGCAGTCGGAACCTTCCCCTAGTGTATCCAGCTATATAATCATTCAAGTATCATTGCTATTGTTCCCTAAATATTCCAGGTTGTATATTTGCTTCCTGCGCAATCAGAGATTGGACATTCGATATTGATCTACCTACGAATACTCATTTGCCATAAAAGTGCATACTATTTCAAATCATAAATGTAATTAAGTGATCGTTGTACATACCTTTTGCTATGTATTAAAACTCAAACTTTCGATTTGGTACATTTGTGTTGGATCCGTTTCATCAGGTGGGAGTGTTTATCATAATTATTTATACCTAGTACTGGGTGGCCAGAGTCTAAAGTACAAGAGGTAGTGGTAGTAAGTATCATATCTAACAATACAGTCAGGGAATTGTACCCCTCAGTTACAATCGTCGTAGTACCCTTGAGTGAGTGCTCCTGCCAGAGTCTTCAGGGTATTCTTGTTGACCAGAGAGGAGATCCGGTACAAGAATCTAGTTCGTTGGTTGACTTTTTTTTATTACATTGGATGCCATTTTGTCACAGGAAAGATTTGCCTCTAGGATGGAACCCAGGTAGGTAATTTCATCTTTCCTTGTGACAATATTGTCACCCACTGTAACTGAGAAGCCGTCGGTCATGCTGAGTTTGTTATTTGAACCGAAGAGAATGGACTCTGTTTTGCCCAGGTGTAATGACAGTTTGTTATCAGCGAGCCAGGTGCAGATTTTGCCGAGTTCCGAGCTGAGGGTTTTTTCAACCTGTAACTTGTTCTTGTCAGAGACCAGCAGGGCTGAGTCGTCCGCAAACAGGAACAAGTTGCAGTCACAGGCTGACGACATGTCATTGGCATAAATTAGGAACAGTAGCGGTCCTAGTATGCTTCCTTGTGGAACACCACAGCTCACTGTGAGGGGGGGGTAGAGTACCGTTTACCTCCACAAAAAGAAAACGCCTAATCTCTGTGCAGTGATAGAGCAGGTAAAACAGTGGAAAAGCATGATATTACTGTTATACTGTGACTAGTTCACAAGATGCAGTAGTGAGACACCAAACAATTGTTTTTGTTGATATATTTCTCATAACACATCGCAACCGTTGTTTTGTTCATAGCCACTGTTGTCTCTTCCATTTCACTGCCATGTACAAAACAACGGTTGCTATGTTACAGTCAGCTGTGCTAGAAGAAGGAGAACTACGCAAACATTCTGTGCCTTTATTGGACCATGCGTAGTAGCATGCCTGCAACTGAACCCGGATCTGCTACACGAGAAGCCAAATACGGAACTTCCAGTCATCCAACGTAGACAGGATATATTATAAAAAAGTTGAGATCCAAGGCAGCTCTACACGTTTTAAAATGGCTCACATTATTTAGAGAATTTAAAATAAACCGACATGTTTCAGCCTACACAGGGCCTTAATCAGGGTGTAGACAGGTCAGGATATACTTTCATCTTCAGCTACCGCTGAGGTGCCCTGGACCGAGGCACTTTTACGTGGTATTGCACTTTGGTACAATCATTTCATCTTCTGTGTCATATAAACACACCAATAATATTGTGTGGGTTTATGATCACTTTGCTTTGTTTCTCCCAACTCGGGGAAAACCTGGCAAAACCTTTTGAAAAGCCCTGGGTGTATTTAATACAATTTGAACCAAGGCTAGAACTTGCCAGTGGATTTTGTATTGTGTATTGGAGCCTGGTGAGAGACTGAGGATGCAGCACGGTGGTAGTTTCTCAAAACACAATCCATCTGTGTGGCCTGTACTAGTAAATATAATTCCAGACAATGTTTAAATAGGGCTTGGGTTAAACGTTCTTAAATAACAGTGAACCTAAATGAGTGGTAAAACGGATACTGAGGTCTTATACGTCCTGCTGTATGGGCCTTCTAGAGACGGGCTATGCTGCCCTCTGCTGGGTGATCAGTGCATTACATGAGGAGTAGGCCCTGCTGTGACCCGCTTTGGGGACCAACCCAACGCACCCAACCGCGTGTAGTCTTTTAACAACGGAGTTGCAGTTTTCCACGATCTGATTGGCCACTGACGTTTCTCTCAGCGCCAATCGCGTGACGCCTAGTTCTATCACTGGTTAAGCTTGGCGACTCTTTCGAAGTTGGTTAAGGTTAGAGTTTGTCTTAGAGCAGGGCGATAGACCACCAGCCCTGATTCCAAACTCTAACCTTAACCAACTTCGAAAGAGTCGCCAAGCTTAAAGGCAGTGGTGCAGTCGTAATATGGGAACTGGTAACACGCCACGCCACGTGCACGCGCGCGCGCGGGTACGTGCATGCGCACAGAACTGATTTATACACACACACACACGCACGCACACACACACGCACACACACACACACACAAGCGCATATACGCAAGTGCAATCTTTCTATCATACAAGCTCTTCTTGCTCTCTATTTGTGTGAATGTGCGCGTGGAAAGCTGGCGCGCAGCACAGACGCTTGATTCAATATCATAAGCAGGTAGACCCCCATCATGAATTCCGAGCCACATTAGTATTTACCTCCACTGCCTGTGTCACACAGAATGAAGGGGGAGATGCATTCAGATAGCCAACACCCAGACACTTAGTCTACCTGCGCTTTTTGTTATGTAAAACGGTGGCCGGGTACTTAGTCACAACGAACAGCGCATTTTTGTGTGCGCGTACACGCAAGTACACATCCGTGCGCGATCGCGCGTACTTCTGCCTCAGTGATCTGGTAACACGGCGTGTAACCGGGTGGCGTGTAGCTTTATGCCAAGCAAGCAGTGCAAAAATTTACCGTAGTGGCATGCAGTAATGCGCCTTTCATTTTCGCGGAAATAGGCTGTCTATTGCCATTCTCTTTGACAAACTCTAACCTTAACCAGCTCCTTAACAGCGCCTAAACTTAACCGTTCTAACCTTAACCAACTCCGAAACAATGCCTAACCTTAACCTTAACCATAGAAATTATATTGCCATTCTCTTTGACAAACTCTAACCTTAACCAGCTCCTTAACAGCGCCTAAACTTAACCGTTCTAACCTTAACCAACTCCGAAACAATGCCTAACCTTAATCGGCGAAAGAATACACGTTAAAAAAAAATCACGTTAAAAAATATTTTCGATGGGATTCGAACTCGCCAGCAAACAAGCCATAGGATCCACAGCCATGTGTCCTAGCCAATTGAGCTATTTGTTGGATACTGAATAAGGGGCGGTGACTTATATATATTGAGCTCCGCTCGTGTCGCATGCGCGGGCACCTCGCGCGAGCACGCCGGCGCACGCACGCACCTGAGCGAGCACGCCGCCGCCGGTGCACGCACGGTAGCATTTGTCTGAAAAGAAGGGCGCTTTACCGCACTTCGAATGCGGAAGCATTTTTGCACTGCTTGCTTGGCATTAACGTACAGGCAACCGGGTGTGACCACGACTGCACCACTGCTTAAAGGGGAACTCCAACATTTTGGGAAATTAGCCAAACTTGATATGCATGACCTTGGTGGGCTCTAGGTCAACTCCTGAAAAGGGGGTCAATGTCAGACTTTGCAATCAAAAGTTAGGGGGCTAATAACCCTTGCCATAATTTCAGTGCGCCACCTAACTTTTGATTGCAAGGTCTAACATTGACCCCCTTTTCAGGAGTTGACCTAGAGCCCACCAAGGTCATGCATATCAAGTTTGGTCAATGTCAGACCTTGCAATACACTGTAAGGCACTGTAAGGCTACGGATCTGCCTCACTTCCAGTGATGAAGCTAAGCTATGCTAACGGAGCGTCTATTCCCAAAGCTAAATGCACGCACAGAGACAAAAAAGGTATGTATCTTCTTGTCTAACTCCAGGGAAGATGTTAAATAAGCTAATTTCCCAAAATGTTGGAGTTCCCCTTTAACCAGTGATAGAACTAGGCGTTAGCTAGCTAGCAGGCTGTTAGAGGCAGAAATAGGCGTAACACGATTGGCGCAGAGAGAAACGTCAGTGGCCAATCAGATCGCGGAACTGCAACTCCGTTGGTAAAAGACTACACGCAAAAAATGTGTACTAGTAGACTATCAAATTAGAAAAATAATTCAAATCTAAAGATCAGTTGATCTAGTAACTTTATTGAATCACCTACCTTGGCTTTCACAAGACACATGTCATCGATGAGCTGATACTGTGCCTCGCTCGCTCACCCACACCTCATCTGGTTGCAGGCGTCCAACCCTGTGTAAGATTTGTAAGATAGAAGGCAGACTTGTCGGGTCGTAACTCCAAGAGGAAGGAGCCAGCTCGCACGGATCTGCACCACCTATTAGTCTGAGTTGATCAGAATATCGCGCCCTTTCCTGCCGACTAAGTCCTTCTCTGTAGGTTCTAGCAGCTTCCACGTGTGACGGATCATACTGGTCTGCGTTGTGTTTGATGTTAAATGAGAATGTCCCGAGGGGGAGTCGAACAGGGGGCTCCCGCGTCCGCGGGCGACGACACAGGCCGCTGCACTAAGAAGTGAATTCACTCCTAACTACCGTACCTATGCGTCTGTTAACCCTGTTATGGGGAAGTGAGTTTAATTTACCAGCCCGCACTGCCACAGTCACTCGTCAACACACCTGTTTCCGTGACTGTGGACATACCCACGGGCTTCCCCGTTACACACGCACTTTCCTGAACTTTTCCGTGGTTTAAACTTTAGACATCCTAAAATCCTAAAAAATCTATACTTAAATCGAACATTCTGATGTTTAAATCCCAGTATCTCCACAATGGCCACGCATCCGGGTTACTGACCAAACCGAGACTTACGCGCAAACACTCTATTTTGATCATTTTTCAACTGTTTCCTTTTGTGCAAAACAAAGAAATCAATCGCAAAGAAAGAAAGCATCACATTACATCATCAACATCATATCATCCATCTACCATATTTACACAATTGGTGAACATTAACAGCAAAGCAATGGTGATCATTTGTTTAAAATGTATTTTTTTTTTAATGTTTTCCAGTTCATATACACAACATACAGTGTGTAATAGCCTCTATTTGAAATAGAAATATTAACTTTCATTCTTTCAACCCCTTCCTCTCGTTGAGCCCCCTCACAGTATCTCCAGCCTCAAGCAGCTAGTTACTGAATTCAGACTCAAATGAAAATAGACAAACAGGTGCAAGCCTTTATTTTTGCCAATCCAGCGCTAAACATTTGAAATAAGATATTTGCATCCTCATATTTTTTTTCTTCTTCTTCTTCACATTAAGCAACATCAAAACTGTAGTGTAAACATGTAAACTTGGGTGATAGTGTGCTTCCAGATTCTGTTGCCTGTCTGAGCCCATAGTTTCCAAAAAGAAAATCGTCTTTGTAAAACTTAATTTGTCGGAAACCTGAGCCACTTAAATTGACAGCAAACAGACCAATAATCCCAGAAAATGACTTCAAGAGAGAGAGAGAGAGCGCGCATGGGAGACATAATTGTTAAACATAGCAAAAGCAACCACAACCATTAGTCTGAAATAAGACTAAAAAAGTACAAAGGAGGTGACAATATTCTAGCTATGGGTTATACTGAATGTCGATTATTCTCAAAGACAATGTGAAACACTAACAATTACCTCCATCGTCATCATAACTAGAATTCCCTGTTTTGTGGCTCGTTGTGTATCTCCGTTTCTCTCGTCCATTCTTTTTATAATCCCTGATTCGACCTGCCTATATAGCGCTCGTATCTTTGGCTGTTTAACGAACGAAAGGGTTTGTTTCAGTCAAAAGCTGCCTTAATGATGTAATGTAAATAGTTCCCAAATGTTAAAGTTATGTTTAAAAGAGCCGTTGGCATTTACTGTACCCCCCCCCCCCCCAGATATGGCCCGAGCCGCTGCCTTCACATCCACGTTGACCTGCAGTTTTCTATGCATTTTTTAATTCACGGATCATCCATGTATGTTAATAACTATCCCCATGTGCCCATAATATGCCGTCGTCCTTAAAAATCTAGGAAATGAAAAGAGAGTCAACCATCGACATACAAATAAGTTCTAAAAATCATCCGTCTAAACTTGCACCTGTTGTCACACAAAAAAAAAAAAGAGAAGATTTTGGCCAGTTACTCAAACCAAAACGATAAACGTAATATTTATATAAATACCAGTTTGTTCTATTACATTAAAAAAAATGTACAGTTTGTATAATTGTGTGTGTTGTTGTTTTTTCTTGTGTCCCTCCACACTGTGGCCGGTCCGGTGCGAGGGTCCGCAGTGTTCTCACTATAGTAGACACGAGGACACGGACCGGGACCCAGCGGCAGGGTTACATCCCACCGGCCTGGACTCTAGTGGTATAATGGTGTGAGTTATGTCTGCCGCTAATGATTTTCACCCCCCCCCCCCCCACACACACACACACTCAGGTTTCAAGTATGCATCCTCCGTGATACGAGACGACGTCATCGTTATCACCGCCGAGGAGCAGTTCCGTCATCACCGTTGATTCAGTGTCTGCTTTTCCCAGTGTGTCGTCCTGACGTCATGTTGTGATGTAACGTTTTTACATTTTTTCCTTTTCCAGAAATATGTCCAGAGAGTCCAGTGCGTCTCCATGTTGTTCAGTTGTGCGAAATATCTGAAATACGCATTTCAAGGCTTGCTCACCGTTTTGTCCCTCGTCGATCTCTTTTATACCGTTCCTTCGCCCCCTCTCTCTCCCCCCCACCACCCGGGAAGAAGGAAGAAACTCAAAACAAACAAGAGAGCAAAATGAGAAGTCTCTTAGAAACACTCAAAACCTGTGACCGACGTCATTCAAATGACATGAACCTTATTTTGGGGGAGAATACAATTTAAAATATTTTTTTCTATTCATGTCAAATAGTTTCATTTTACAACAATAAAAATAAGTGCTATCTTCAGGTGAGACAAGAGAGACAATGACTGCAAACCTCACAGCGGTGAAGATCAGAGAGAAATCAAATGGATGAGTAAAGAGGGCTTTTGTTAGTCTTTCATGGCGGTGGGTGTTCATTATCCTCAGTGATAATGAATGGAAAAATAATGAAAGTCTTTATTCTTGTTATAATCATGTTGTTTTTTGTTTTGTTTTGTTTTTTGTTTTGTCAAAAAATCAATTTCTTGATACCTTTTGGAAGTACAGTGCATTTGATGTAAAAAAAAGAAAAGAAAAGAAAAGTATAATAATAATAAAAAGTAAATAAAATAAAATATATTAATAGAAATATATATGAGAAAGCAAGGCAAAACATTAAAGTCAAAATGAATTATAAAAAGAAAAATCAAACTCCGTAGAAAAAAATCATGCAAATATCCCAGACAGCAAAGTAGTTAATAAATCTTAATATTCTCTTATAATTTTTTTTTCCTTTTTTTTTTTTTTTTTACAAGGATATAGTGAATCTCATTTCCCTTGAAGAAAAGACCATGTCGCAGTGCAACACCGAGTGTAATAAAAAAAAAAAAAAAGATAAAGAAAAAATAAAGAAAGGAAGAAAGAAGGGAGGAAAGAAGGAAAGAAAGAAATATGAAAGGTTTGGCACTTTTTATGATGGTAATTCCTTTTAGAAGATAAAGTGGAGATGGGGGCTCCTCCACTCCGTCCGTCAGACCAGTGAGAGAGGCGCCTTATCACAGTACTTGGCACCAAGAATGCTGGTAAAAACGAGATATCAGAATATCACCTTTTTTTCTCCATTCATATCCGTACATTTTCGCAATAATAATACATCATTTACATGTATGTTTTTCTTTTTTTAAAACATTTCTTCATATAAAAGACTCCGATAAGGAAACACAGGAGTTCCAAGAACGAGGAGAGAAGTTGAGAGCGATGGGATTGAGTCGACGCTGTGTGACGAAAGAAGACGGGCAACGAGAAAAGGCGGAGCGAGAAAAGAGAGGGAGATTTAAAAAAGAAGGGGAAAATTAGCAAGTTACATGAGACAGAGAGAGAGGGAGAAAGAGAGAGGGGGGGGGGGTTCAAACAAACAAATAAAGGGGTAGTATGAAGGTTGGAAGATGTGTGGCAAAGATGGATGGACGCTAGCTTGAACCCTGGTCATAGCTCACAGAGTAAGACTCTATCATACTGCACATATCCTTGACATCTTCAACACTTGTCCTTTAGTTTTCCTAAAATATCTTATTAGCATTGTTAGCCATTATATAACCTCGTTCCCAGTTTTATCTCCTCCGTGAGATAAAGCCTGGTAAAGAACTACTGCCGCTATGGGGTAGAATCTCCGGTGTATGTACTTCCCCTGGAAGCTGCCTCCGAACGGACCAAACTTTTCCCGAATCCTGTCGGCAAACAAGCTAGAACGTCCCGGTCATGTAGTAAATTCTTCAGGCAAAAGCCGTTGCAGTGGCTTAAACGAGGACATATTGTGCACTTCACACGTTTCTATACAGTAATTGTTTTGTCGAAACCGGAACGCCTGTAGCCGGCACTTCCGTTTACACACTTTAGGAGGCATATCTTTACCAGCCTAGCCGTTACACAACCGTTAGTTCCAACCAAGTCATTTGATTGGACAAGAGGCGTTCCATGAGTGTGCTGATATCCAGTATAACAGCACTGGGACTTCTAACTATACTGTATCACTCCGCCGCCACATAAAGGTGTTCTATTAACAACCGTTAACTATAGGCTACATTTAACGCCCGTTATCAATATCTGATTGTAAAAAAACGATTAAGGAAAATATATGGTTCCATGTTTATCACACCTAGCTCGGAGGCACATCGGCGTGTATGAACGTCCGTTCTATATACCATGAAACTCATTAATTTTATCTCGTTCCAAGATACAGGCCATTCTCTATCAAGCACCAATTTCCCTCACGCACTGAGAGGGGAGGTTGCCTGGTCAACGGGTTCAAGTTCAAGAGCGCAGTAGTGGAACTATTTGTTGGCGTGGGCTAGATATTATGATTAAATAAACAAACAAATCTTAATAGAACTGCTGTATAAAAGCAATACCACACTCAAGGTCATGCGGCTATACTGACAATATTCAGTAGCACTCCCTCTCGTGTGATATTGCTTAATTGTCATTCACGTCATTACAGGGAACCATGCTACCAAATGCTAACGTACCGGTTTTATGGAAGCTTAACGACAAGTGTAGAAACCTTTTCCTCACAATCTCAAGTGTCAGGTGAAGACAAATAAAACTGAACTGTCAAGGTACTCTTTAAAGCCCCAATCTGGTATTTGAGTAGCATTATACTGTAGCAATAATGGGCATATAGGCTATATATATATTATTATATATTTTTTTAAATGTACAGTAGGACATGGATCGGAAAAAATAGCCACAACATTTAGACCCGGTAATTCAAAATACAAGTCTATTTAACTCAAATATTTACGACCAAAATACATGTAACCCACATAACTAAGCCATCACAATTTAAAGGGGCAGTTCACCCAAAATAAACATAATATTTGTCCTTGTACCAGGTGTTATATATATCCATCGAGATAGTTTTGGTGTTATTTGCCTAGTTTTGGAGATATCTACCATGGAGATGTCCGTCACTCTGACACAATGGGGCTGAATGGCACTCGGTTAAAGGTGCTCAAAGCACCAACAACGAAAAATGCATTTGAAAAACTCAAAAGCAATGTCTCTCTTTCCAGAAATCATGACCCAGTTACTCAAGATAATCCACCGACCTTGTTGTGAGCAGTTTCATGTAGGCACTAAGTACACCCCATTCATTATTATCATTAATATTAAGGAGGAAATGGTTTTAAATCATTTTCTTTCAGGGGTGGGGGGGGCTTAAGAGTTACATATTGTCAGCCTTTGCACCAATAGGTCAGAAAATAGCCTACATTTCAGAGTGATACAGTATATACTGTATATATATACATTTTTTAATCCACTAAAACCTAGAGCTTTCAGTGTGGCAGCTCCCAGTCCCACCCTCTGGAACTCCCTCCCCGCAGAACTCCGCAACGCCCCAACTCTGGACTCATTACAAAAACGGCTCAAAACCCACCTCTTCAACTTGGCCTTTAACCCCTAATTTCTCACTTTGTATGTTGTATGTTGTGTCTGTCCACTATGTTTGCTACTTTTGTTATTTTCTCCCCCTATGTAAAGCGACCTTGGGCCATCTGAAAGGCGCTATATAAAATTAAGTTATTATTATTATTATTATTATTATTATTATTAGGTGAAAAAATATTTGCCAAGAAATGATTTTTAACACTGAGGGGCGATTTCACAAAGGGATTGCGTGTCTTTTTCTAACGCAATGCCTGTGCAAATAGCTCCAAAACACACCTTGCTATTCACAAAGCTTGTGTCTCTGTGCGTCGGTGCTATTTGCGGGTATTTAAATGAGGTAATATGGGCGGAACATGTGCCCCTTTCTATGCAAATGAGCCTCATTGCAAAACACTCCAATTCACAAAGATCGGTGCTAATTGCCACGTGCAGCTAATGTGACGCTATTTACGACTTCAGAGAATTGGTGGTAACTAAGGGCATTAGTGGCCAGCGTCTCCGGTGATCCGTTGGGTTAGGTAATAATCACACTAAAGAGAATAGAACCCAGAACCCATATGCTCCAGAATAAACCTTTAATTTATAACGTTTCGTCAGGTCGATGAGGAGTAGACGCTGGAAACATGGTCAATGAGAAGTTTATTCTGGACTATATGAGAATGTCTGTTCTATTCTCTTAACTAAACATTAAATACAACTTAATTTCTCACTCTAAAAATATTCCTAAATCTGAAATTATTTTCACTGGCACACAGTGCCTAACTTCGGTCGAAAGATGCAGCACCATGGACAGGTCTGCTCAAACTATTCTTTTTGGGATGACATGACAAACGATTTGGTAACATCTGGGTGGGCAAATTGTAGATGTGATTTTTTTTTTTATTCCTATACATCCCTAGATTATGTTTTGATATGATAGACAGTTAGGTTTTGTAGCTTATTAGTGGTTAACGAAAACTGAATTTTCGCTAAATAAGTCTCTGCCATAGTCAATAGTCAATAGTCAACCTTCCTACACTGAGCTATTATGATAACTTTCGCGCACCTACGTCATAATACCTCTGCAACAATGAGGCATTCACCTGTAGGGGGTAGGTGTGCTAAATGTACCATATAGCTCAGCTTAGGAAGGTCCGATTGACTTTGGGTTTATCTCTACGTGATCATGGTCATGTCTCTAGTACCCCCACAACCCGACGTACGAGCAAGATATGGCAGGATACTTATTTTGAGAAAATTCTGTGTTCGTTAACCACTAATATAAGCTACAAAACCAAACTGTCTATCATATCAAAACACAATGTAGGGATGTATAGGAATAAAGTAAAATCACATCTAGAATTTGCCCACCCAATTGGTACCAAAAAAGTGTTTGGCCCAAGGACTAGAAGAGCTACAGAGTTGATTCGTCAGGACTTCCAATTCGCGATCAGATAATTGAAGCTTGTGTTTTCTGTCTGCCATTGTCCTAGGAGGATGTATACTGTTGCATGGGCAGTAGTTATACTATTTGACCATATCAGGGGCAAATTGCTGCTCCGTGAGCCAACAGCGCTGACGGATATCAGGTGCAAATTGCAAACCATATGGGCGTGTTTGCGCTAGTATATCGTCCGCGCAATATCTTTAGTGAATAGGTCGCAAAGGCGGCGGGTGCAAAACACATGCAGTTAAGGGTGCTATTAGTGGGCGCAATCCATTCTTTGTGAATTCGCCCCTGTATCCGATTCATAGGGTTTGCTACATGGGCTACACCACAGGTCCAAGAAAGTTGAGACTATTTTAAAGTCTGTTTGTATACTTGAGTGTGATAGACTGAATTGAATATGTCTGTACCCTTGGTTTGACAAAAGGTTTGATGTCACTCACCCTCCAGGTCTGCCCCTGCAGTGCAATGCAGCACAGTTCAGTCTGCTGCTCTCAAAATATACGAGAGAGAGGAAATGTAGCTAACACATGAGTAACATTAGCTAACATCATGTCCAATGTAGCTAACACATGAGTAACATTAGCTAACATCATGTCCAATGTAGCTAACACATGAGTAACATTAGCTAACATCATGTCCAATGTAGCTAACACATGAGTAACATTAGCTAACATCATGTCCAATGTAGCTAACACATGAGTAACATTAGCTAACATCATGTCCAATGTAGCTAACACATGAGTAACATTAGCTAACATCATGTCCAATGTAGCTAACACATGAGTAACATTAGCTAACATCATGTCCAATGTAGCTAACACATGAGTACATTAGCTAACAGCATATCCAATGTAGCTAACACATGAGTAACATTAGCTAACATCATGTCCAATGTAGCTAACACATGAGTAACATTAGCTAACATCATGTCCAATGTAGCTAACACATGAGTAACATTAGCTAACATCATGTCCAATGTAGCTAACACATGAGTAACATTAGCTAACATCATGTCCAATGTAGCTAACACATGAGTAACATTAGCTAACATCATGTCCAATGTAGCTAACACATGAGTAGCATTAGTTAACATCATGTCCAATGGCCGCTAGTATTTTGATCTTTGATCATGCTGCCTAGCGTTAATATACCTCTTGCATGTTGCAATTATTCTGCCCAAATAAGGCAGTGCGACTCCTTCAGCATGGGACAATTAATGGGTTATTAAATTAGCTTTGTCTGTAGTTCACACAGGGTATTTTGAATTTCTAAGTCCACAGTTTAAAAAAAGGGAACAATCGCTAGTGTAAAGGTACACGTAGCCGTACCGAACCGAACAAGTTTCAGTGTGTACCGTACCGCACTGAACGGCTGTGTAGTGTACCGAACGAATACAACGGGGGCTGTTTTTTTTCACAATCTAATATTATTATTATTATATTATTATAATTTTTTTTTAAGTCGATTATTAATTTCAATATAGAATATTCGTTGACAGCCCTACAAGTACAATTAGTTACTGCACACTACATCACCCCTGAGTGGAACATGGAAAGCCAAACTTTCCCCCACTGTACCAAAAACCGTACCGAACCTTGACTTCAAAACCGAGGTACGTACTGTACCGTGGTTTTTGTGTACCGTTACACCCCTAATCGCTAGCCAAAACTAGCTTAGCATTGCAGCTCAGGTTGCCCAATGTCACCAGGTCCAATGCATTCTCATAACGGAGGCGTACAGTGTTTGGAATTGGCGTGGTTATGCTTGGACATTTATTAGGAACATTTTGCAATTAATTCCATGAACCGATGATAAAAATCACTCTTCCTCTGGCAGAAAGTGTAGTATAGCAAAGTCGATGCCAACCGTTTCATGGAAAATTATAGTGCCATTAGTGCCATAGACATATCGTTTTAATATTTGGAAATAGTTGTGTGTTAATGTTAATTATTGACCTCCCATTATATGGTTTGGTGTTTATTTTTGACATGTTTAGTGGTTCATATAGCACCAGTTAATGCTGCTTACCTGACATGTTATTCCATTTTATGCCAGTAGATGGAAGTGGTGTCTTAATTATGAAGCTCCCAGGACGGGCACTCTAAGTTGTTGCAAGTCGGCCATTGTGAGAACTCATTTGTAAACTAAAATATGTTTTTATTCAAATGTCCAGGTAATGCTAGTGTGGTAGTTTGAATGAGGTCTTATATTCATAGTGAGACTGGAGCTAAATTGGCATTTAAATCTATGTTGAAACAATGAGTAATGAAACGATGGTAAACGTATCATCGTAATACATGTGTGATTGTATTACCCATTCTTTTGTTAATTAATTGACTGTTATGGAGTATTGGAGCAAGTACCATGGTGTAATTATATCTGATTTAGGCCCATGTTAGTGTGCTTGCAGTATATTATGTAAGGAGCACAGTTCTATTTATTGGCTATAATGGAGTAACATTGTGTAACTAGGTTATTGCAAGTCAGCCATTGTGAGAAGACTAAAATAACTAAACCAACTATACAACTAAAATGTATTTTAATTAAAATTATTGATGAATGAATTTATAAAAAAAAAAAAAATGTGATGGGTCCAAAATGAATGTTGTTGTTTACATGTTGTGTGCATGTAACCCCTCCCTACTTCCCATGTTCCCACGTGGAATGCACCTGATTGGATAAATAACATACTGGTGCTCTAGTGCGACACCTAGTGGCTGAATGTTATCTATAGCACCTTTACATTAAAACAGGTGGCACCAGAAGTGTCGTCATTCTTTGTATGCTACAAATAGTTATAAAAACACAGATTTGGGTGGTCAAACCTAGTTTGCTAGTTAGTAGATTCGTCAAACTTTCTAACCAGTAGGGTCGATTTGATAGATTTGGTAGTTTATAGCAAATGTTTATGCAAACTGCAAACGGTTTCATGTACAGTATGTGAATGGAGAATGCTAGCGCAATTAGTGCCATACTCCAGGACATATACAGTAGTTAAATAAAAACACAGATTTGGGTGGTCTAACCTAGTTGGCTAGTTAATATATAAGTCATGCCTTCTTATCTCTTCACGATAGACGTTTAATGCATTCTGCCACTTTGCATTCGATACAGCCACACTGTGATTATTGTATTGTAAATTAGAGCAAATCTATTGTTGTTTATGCTGCGATTCTAATGCATTGTGCCACTTTGCACTCACTATATCCACACTGTGATTATTGCATTGTAAATGAGAGCTATTCTATTTTTTTTTATGCTACTACGTTATGCTATTTCTGCTCCAATCTCGATGACCATAGAACCAAGATAAACCAGGGAAGAAACTGTCAGGTTTTAAACTGTGTGGGTATCAAGCAGGAAGACAGGCTGTCAGGTTTTAAACTGTGTGGGTATCAAACAGGAAGAAAGACTGTCAGGTTTTAAACTGTGTGGGTATCAAGCAGGAAGAACGATTGTCAGGTTTTAAACTGTGTGGGTATCAAACAGGAAGAAAGGCTGTCAGGTTTTAAACTGTGTGGGTATCAAACAGGAAGAAAGGCTGTCAGGTTTTAAACTGTGTGGGTATCAAACAGGAAGAAAGACTGTCAGGTTTTAAACTGTGTGGGTATCAAGCAGGAAGAACGATTGTCAGGTTTTAAACTGTGTGGGTATCAAGCAGGAAGAAAGACTGTCAGGTTTTAAACTGTGTGGGTATCAAACAGGGAATAATTATTGTATCAAAGGTGCTATACAAATAAAAAAAAATGTTTTATTATTATTATTAGTAGTAGTATTAACCAGTAGGGTCCATTTGATAGATTTGGTAGTTTATTCCACGGCAGCAAAACGTTTTTAAATGGAAAATTAAATGGCCAAGACTATCCTGAGAAAAGGTTTGGGCAGCCAAAGTAGCTTTTGAGCTGGGTTTTATAATAGTTATAAAACATATATTTTTTTATTGAAATGTTGGTGGATGCTTAAAATATGACACTCAAGTTTGATATTATACACATTTGACTATTTTAGGCCAATTTAAGTGGTCTATTACTCTCTCTAATGTTTGGCAGCTAATGTTAGCTCGATGCTAGCTCACAGGAGGATGTTGTGTTAGACGCGTTGCACCGCGGGGTCGACCAGGGGGACAGAGTGACACACTGGGGAGAATCTCTGTAACACAATGATCCATTATCCTGAACTGATAAGCCACAGCCATCTGGTACTCCAAGTAGTTTAAAACAAACGGGTCTGAAACCAATAGATTCAAACATAACCCAGTATAGGGTGACGTGGCTCAACAGCTCCAGAGTGGGC
>NC_140172.1:14373726-14403726 GCF_963971535.1 Notolepis coatsorum | reverse complement strand
TTCTGCGTCAGGGAAAACCGTGCTGCGTCACGGATCTGGTGGACTCGAGTTCGATTCCCGGACCCGCCGTCATTTGCCAGAATGTCTTCCCCTGCTCTATATCCCGTTTCACCCTGTATCTGTCGGTCATGCTTGACCAGAAAAGCGATAAACGCTAAAAAATAAAGTTTAAAAAAATAAAAAAGAAGATCATGTGTGACTATGTATGTGACTATGGAAGACTGGCACCCTCTGGCCACGAGAGATAACTGCACCCTGTTTAAACATGGAGGATAAGAGAAAACTGCAACAAAAAAGACATTCTTCAAGCAAGGTGGGTAGGTTTGTAGGCAGGTGGGTGGGTGGTTATGTATTATAATTTATTATGTACGCAGTATAGAGTATATGCATGTATGTACTGTGTGTATGTATGTTTGTGTTAACACATATCTTTTGATGTATTACTGGTCGTTTTTTAAATAATATGTATATTTTTGTATGTTTGATTTTACAAAACAGGGGAAGTTCTCGATAAGCCTTTAGGTCTAGGCTTCTAAACTTCTCCTACACAATATGGGTATTGTGTATTTTACTTTTGTTTAACTATTTGTGTTAATAAATAAATACAAATACAAATATGGGGCACCATGCTTTTTCTGCACTGGGGCCGCGCCTGTGGAATCAGCTGCTGTGGTCCATCAAGGCCTCAGTCTCCTTTGCTGCCTTCAAGGCCATAAAACCCATTTGTTTTATACTCTGCCTTCCAATATGGCCTGTTTTCTAATCTGCTCCTATGTTTTGTTTATTTTGTTTTAAACCTTTTTATTCAATTTTTTTATTTAGTTTTCCTTCTGCTGTGAAGCACATTGAGAGCTCACTGAGTTTAAAGTGTGCTATATAAATTAAATCTATTATTATTATTATTAACACTTTGAATGCCAGCCACGCGTTTTGTCATTAGTTTATGCCGACCGCTGAGTGCCGCCAACGCTATATAGCGTTTGTTTGTTGAATTTTTTTTATTGGCGATTTGAATTCATATTTCATCAATCGAGCCTCAGGTTAGTGTTGCAGACTCTCTCTGAGCTTAATTGGGAAGATACCGCCCCCTATCGTCTCTCCCTGTGTAACTGCACCCCATTACTTTAGACTGATGGGGGGGGGGGGGGGGGGGGCGGGCCAGTTTCCTCATTTTACTTTTCCGTCAAGCCAATTGAAGAATCCCTTGTGATCGCCGGCCCGGAAAACGCGTGGATTATGTATTTACAGTACCCAATGCTGAATCAATAAACGCGATCGATATTTGGAATGGCGATCAGGAATTGGAATGATCTTTTTGGATAACATCTGATCTGAGGTAAGGAATTTATTTTACCAGTTTTAGGATAATCAGAGCCATTTTTACAGAGATATTGCCCTATGCGTGTGTGTGTGTGTGTCTGTGTGTGCGCGATCAGGAAAATGAGAGAATCAATATTTCAGCCCGCTTCTATAGCGTGCATAAGTACACATATACTATCGATAATCTAGCGTTTATTTGAAAATGATTAATAAATAGGCAGAAAAATTACAACGTTTTTGTGTATGCCAGAATATTCCAGTAAATGCCGTTTATCACGGAATCTTTATATTTCCCTTGAAAACGAGGGCTTTTCAAAATGCTATAAAACGGAAATGAAGCGATTAAAAAACAATCTGTTTTGACAATATTGACTGTAAACAAGTCATTGATAAACGACGGGCAGATTAGACACATAGCCATAATTTAAGACAGGGATTATGCGTTCACAACGCTATCATTGAAGTGGGTGGTGGCATTTAACGGGGGTATAAGGCGCACCGCATGGCTGGTAATCAAAGTGTTAAATACAAAGGTGACTTTGTGAAAGAAATACAGTAGATTAATCAATTAGTCCAAAAAAAGAACCTGTGGGTGGGATTTCTGAAAAGGCGAGGGCAGCCCCCGGAGAACTGACCCTGTCTTGGCGAAGTTGGTCCAGTAGGTCATCACCACGGCGCTCAGCATCACGTCGTTCTTGGAGAAGTTGCAGGGGAACAGGTCGGTGGCGCCCACCATTGGCACCCCGAACACGTACGGGATCTCGTCGCCGTGCGCCGCGTCCGCCCATTCCGGCCGTGCCTCCGTCTGGCAGTGGTGGTGGAAGGTGTAGAAGTAGACGGGCGACTGGAACTCGGCGTGCAGCTTGGCGGTGGCCACGGCCGGCGCCACCCACTGGTGGTCGGTGAACAGCGCCAGCAGAGTCTTCCGGCGCATGTCGCTGTTGTCCCGGTCGGCCCAGTCGGTGTACATGAACTTAATGGTCTCTCTCAAGATGTCTTTACCTGGGGAACATTCAGAAACAATAAATAACGCACATCCTCCGTTCCTTGGTGCTGAGCCCCGCTTTGTTTTATTTACCTGGGGAAGAACAACCACAGCAAGGGATGTGAGTAAGCAGGGCTCTATATAATGAACATGTGAATTAGCACTGGGAGGCAGGGCTTGACATTAACACCCGCCACCGCACCAAATGTGGGTAGAATTCGGCAGTGGCGTGTAACTCCGTCACTCTTATCAGCCACATTGGCGAGTGACCTTTTGGTAACATTTTCTATGAAAACAAATCATTGTAGGTTACAAAAGGCATCTGAAATAATTACGTCAATTCGAGGTGATACTACATCATGACACTACAACTCCCATGAGCACTGGGTGCGCACAGTGTGCTCATTCCATTGGCCCATCCAACTTCACCCTCTTGCATGTTGCCTCTGTGTGTGAAAGCTGAACGAACGCTCTAACGTTAACTAGCTAACATTAGCTAGCAAGACAGTTAGCTACAATGTGGCGGCATATTGTGGGTGTAAAAAGACTGGGTGAAGCAATCAATCAACAAACAAAAAAGATAAATGAGAATGAAATCGAGACAGAAAAAACTAACAAAGTACAAGAGGAGGCGAATATAAAGACCCGGTTATTCAATGAAAAGTGGCGGTCAGGTCGTGAGTGGCTAGGGTATGATCCAACGCAGAAGCTCATGTTCTGCATTGATTGTCGGATTTATGGCACTGATAAGTCCAAAAGCATGTCATTTGTTATTGGCACAACCAATTTAAAATGAGAAACTAACTATAAAGGCTCATGTATCAAACGGCCACATGCCGTCTAGCTACCAAGCGGGCGAAGACTGGTCTGTTAGAGGAGAGTGTTGCGGTGAGATCCCTGGTCTCAATGAAGTCGGTTCAGTTGGACAAGATGTAGCTGCTGTTCCGTAACGTCCACGCAATCGGGAAGAAAGGCAGACCCTTCACCCACTATTTTGTGGATGTGCAAGTAAGTATTAAACATACTAACATGTATTATGTAACGTGTATTATTAAACGAATATTATGGTGTTTGTTAGCTAGCTAGCCACATTCATTTAACATTAAGCGTCCATGTGACCATTTTAATAATCACATTATTACCATTGTTGGGTTATGATCAGCGTATAGTGTGCATGTAAACGCACTCAGTGTTAACGTTATATCACTATTGTGATTTTTGGCGGGTGAAAATGCTGAGTGGTTAGTGACTTTGGAAAACCACTAGCTACAGTGGCTGGTGAGCCAAAAACTTAATGTCAAGCCCTGCTGGGGAGGTATGCCGTATTTTAAGGTATATCATCATGGATCCATGCATTCTTAAAATACTGTTGTCAACGTTAGACTTATGACACCTGTGCGTGCGAAGCGTTGGCCAGGGGGTATTGCAATCACTCCCGCCCATGTGTGTCTGTTCAGCTGACCGCACCAGCCTTAACTCCGACAGTTCTAATCCGATTGGGATGAAACTTGGCACATAGGCTGACAGGAGACCAGGGACCCGCATACCGTCGGACAACAACAAGTATTTCATTAGAATTAATTATAGAATTGTCCGCTGAAATCAATATAGCTGACGGGGAAGAGTGGCAGGCTTTGCACGCTTTGCAATATTTAATCTAATCCAATATATAAATTGGGACATTGCCGCAGTAATAAAGAATTGGTAGAGAAAAGACCAGTAGTACTGTAACAAAATGATGTCTTCACATTGTAATTTGCACTGGAAAACAAAATACTGTTATACTGTCAAAACTAAGAAAGATATGGTGATATTTTGGCCATATTGTCCAGCCCTAAAAATGAACGACTGCATTCCGAGCATTGGCACTACTCCAAGCGCTTTACATGGACTGATTCCATAGATCTTTCAGTGGCCCAAAGTGAGAATCAAAACCCTAATCCTGGCAGTGTTCGTACCATGCTCAATACGCTCAATACTCAATACCCATTGAGCCAAGCAGGACCACATACGGAAAACCTTTTCAAAGTAGCTACTACTGTACTACTGAGCATGTGTACTGTAGTAGCAGAATCTATCCCTTTTTCAATGTTCTGGAGCATAATGACACTAAACTAGAAGCACCATAGAATTAGGGTATGTATTAGGGTATGTACAGTAAGCAACCATAGGCACTCTGTGAACATACAGTAGCCTGCATGAGCTAAACCGAAACATTAGGCAAAATAATCAAATTCCTTCATTTGCACCGTGAGGCAGGGGAAACAAAAAAATTGTCTGACCGTCAGGGAATCCATACAGATTGTCCACAAAGTTGGAGATGGTGTAGTCGAACGAGGCGGCCGTTATTCCATCCTCTCCCTCGCTGTCGTCCACAAACCTCAGACCCTCGCCTTGGTTGATTCCCAGCAGGATGTCATAGTTGAGGAACTCCCCCTGGTGGCACGGTACAGACACAGCATGTCATTAACCCTTTCACTACCACACTACCAAATGGTTAACCCTTTCACGGAGACAATACAGAAGGTTAACCCTTTCACTGCCACATGACAAATGGTTAACCCTTTCACTACCACGATACAGAAGGTTAACACTTTACTACATTTCACTACCACACTACAGACGGTTCACCATTTACTACCACACTACCGTCTGTAGTAGTAAAGGGTTAACCGTCTGTAGTGTGGTAGTAAAGGGTTAACTGTCTGTAGTGTGGTAGTAAAGGGTTAACCTTCTGTAGTGTGGTAGTGAAAGGGTTAAAGCAATAAGGAAACGAAGCAGCCGATAGCAGGCCACTGCACACATCACAGTTGGGTGGGTGAATCCATGTTCCAATTCAAATCAATTCTAAAAATGTAAACAGGAATTGATGTTCATTAATTAGGAGTGGAAAAATATGTGTCTAGTTATTAGTGGTGAACAGCGACGAGCACAGGCATTAAGGAAGGAAAGCGAGACAGACTTTCCTCTCGACAGCGCGACGAGCCCCCGCTTTGTTTCCTGACGTACAGCTAACCCTGGGGGTTGAAATGTTCACCCAAACAGAAACAAGCCGGCGAGGCCAAGAGACAAAGAAAGGGCAGATGAATCAAACTGTGCTTACCACTGGTCACACAGCCTGATGACAGAAACATAGTTATTAGTTCTGCTATGATACTATAGTGAATTGAATAAGACTGTCAAAGTTAACGATATTAACGCGTTAACGCACAATTCCAGAAAAAAGTTACAATTCCAAAGTTACTAGACTTCACTCAGGTGTATTATTGATACTCTCATTGATACTATACTATGTTTGTTTCTGCCTCAAAGTGTGTGTGTGTGTGTGTGTGTGTGTGTGTGCGTGTGTGTGTGTGTGTGTGTGAGAGAGAGAGAGAGAGAGAGAGAGAGAGAGAGAGAGAGAGAGAGAGAGAGAGAGAGAGAGAGAGAGAGAGAGAGAGAGAGAGAGAGAGAGAGAGAGAGAGAGAGAGAGAGAGAGAGAGAGAGAGGGGGGGGGGTGAAAGAGATGAGGAATGGGTAAGAGAGAAAAAGAGCTGGGAGAGTGTGTGTGTGAGAGAGATAGAGGAGGGGGCGGGGGGTGTGAGTCCTTTATTCATTGTTTTAAATTATTATCTTATCACTCTGTTTTGAATTTGATGCAAATTTGCAATGCATGAGGGTCATCCTTTGGTATGAAATGGCTGCATAAAGCAAGCATTTGTTGACTCTCATGTTGATAAGAGTATTAAAACTTGAAAAATATCCATTTAAATGGGCGGCTAAGTGGCGCAGTGGGCAAGGTGCTCGCCACTAGTGCAGGAGATGCTGGGTTCGAGCCCAGCTCTCGGCATTGCTACGAGCTTGGCTGGTCGTTCATACTAACACAATTGGCAGTGTTAGGGGTGGGAAAGCTGGTGGGTGGGTCCTGGTCGTTGTAAACAGCGACTCCTACAGTTCGGTCGGGGCGCCTGCACAGCGAGGAAAGGATCTAAGGGGGGTAGTGTGATCCTTCCACACGTTACACTCTCTCAGTGAGAGTCCGCGCTGCCAGGTGAAAAGAAGCGGTTGATTGGCTACACATGTGTCGGAGGAAGCATGTGATAGTCTCAGCCCTCCCAGACCGACCGGAGGGTGTAGAGGGCGCAGCGACCAGGAAGGGGTTTGGGAATTGGCATAACGACTAACATTGGGATGGGAGAAAAACTGAGGAAAAAGGAGGGGGAAAAAGATTAAAAAAAAATATATATATATATATATCAGTTTAAGGTAGATTTAGAACTGATACAAAATATGCGATTAATTGGCGATTAATCGCGAGTTAATTATGGACAATCATGTGATTAATCAGATTAAATATTTTAATCGATTGACAGCCTCTACATGCTACAGCAATTTCAAAGCAACTGCAACACAACATCGACAAAGCAACGGTGTTGCAGACACTCTGCCTTTATGCTTCTGCAACATTGTACCCCGGAGGTAGCTATAGGTTCCCTGATAGATGAAACTTCCCTTCTCAACCAACCCATTGATAAGAAGCAGAAAAAGAAGCATACTTTTTTACTTCCGGTCGGGGGATTTCAAAATAAAAGGGCGACGTCTAAAAGCACCGTAAATACGTTTATTTTGTACATTATCTAACGTTAACACGAACCTAAACTAATCTAAAGTTAGTTTAGGTTTGTGTTAACGTTAGATAATGTACAAAATAAACTTATTTCCGGTGCTTTTAGACGTCGCTATTTTATTTTGAAATCCCCCGACCGGAAGTATTTGTGATGTATTCTGCTTGTGTAACTTTAGGTTAGTTTTAACGTTAGCTAAGTTAGCAGCAGGGGTGGACGCCTTTGTGCAAATGCAGGCAGCTACAGGCACTCGAGGTCGAGGAAGAGCTGCTGAATTTAATCGGCAGGAGGAGAGAGAGCTCGTCAAAGCTGGATATATCCCTGTGGCTGTGGTTGTAGGCACGAAAATGCAGCTCGAACTACCTGTTATATTAAATTAATTGATTGGCGTTTAACTTGTCCGTGTCCAGTCCTTGTAAACAATGATGCATGTAATTATATTAACGTTACTGTGTGTTGTTGTAGCTATGTTAATAAATTCTGAATGACATTAACGTTAGTTAGGTATGATGGCATTGAATAGCATCAATTCAACGCTAGCTGGCTGGCTACAACAATGGATGATGGTATTCTGCGGGACCAATATTATTCTATGACAGCCCCGCCCCCATTCGCTACCAACCAATCACTGCTACGCAATATCAACGCAACGGTTGTTTAGATTAGATTTTGGGGAGATGTACGCAACATCCTCGCAACACAGTCTACAAGACCCTCTGCAACAACCGCGTTGAAATCGCGCTGATGTTGTGTTGCAGTTGCTTTGAAGTTGCTGTAGCATGTAGAGGCCTTTAGAGTTGAACCATCCCGTGACGACCCCAGCAGCACTGAGGACTGGATCCGGAGCTAACCTGTTGCATGAGGATCTCTGGGTCGTCCGGAACCACGTCGCCGTCCACCACGGGGCCAAACGCAATGTGGTACCGGTTGGGCTGGATGTCCTGGTCCACCAGCTCCCGGAAGCTCTTCCTCCGGAGGCAGTCCACCAGGTCCGCCATGTCCCCCAGGCTACAGCCCACCTTCTTGGCCAGGATCTTGGTGTACATGAGGGGCTGGTAGTTGACGGACCAGCTGGAGATGGCTGATCCACTCTGGGCGATGGCCCTCTGAAACAGACCTGCGGAGACAAGAGGACAGGGACTTTTAATTTGCCATTTCACATACGATCATTAGGAATTTGTTTCTCGTATGTACACAGCCCTGTATACACATAATATGCATCTTCCTCAGGGTTCAAGGTCGGGCCGAGTTTCCAAATTCAGTGCCTTGCTCAAGGGTACTGTGGCAGTGAAGGCGGGGCACCGTAAATGTAATACCAGCTATGTTCTAGTCGTTAGCGTCCCCAAATTCTGTTGGTGATGCAGTTCAAACCAACAAGCTGGTTATCGGCCAGCCTCCGTATATATCTTGGCTAACTCTCCACCTCAGACAGAGGGGCCAAAGATAACTGTGATAAAAGAAGGTAAATAAAAAAAACAATTCCATCGTTACGGCATTAGTGACCCGATCTCTGTGACGTTTGGCACGTCAACTCAATGGCCTGATGCCTCATCTCAACCTTGCTACAGTAATGTCCTTTGAGGATTTTGGTTAAGGCAAAAACGATTTATTACGTTCATTAATATGAATTAATGATTTTATTTCTGTCTTCTGTCTACAAAGCATAGTAGTAGAACTTCCAAAAAACGAAAAATAATACATGCCTAGTGCCTACACCATTTTTACATTACACTATTTACAAAAAAAGATATATATATACAAAAAAGAAACATAATTCAGTATATCATTTAGCAAAGGTTACAAACGTTTCATAGTTTTATATGGTTTTTATATATAATATGTAACATAAACAAGCATTGTTTCTCCAGAAAGCACTCTGCCTTCAACGCGGCGCTTCATCTCTCCCCCTCTGACACACTTCCGCTCCTCTCTCACGAGGCCTCCGAGGCTCCACAGCTCCTCTCTCACGAGGCCTCCGAGGCGATCCACAGCCAACGCCGGCGTAAATATTGAATGCGTCGAGAGGAGGAGGAGCGTCTGAGGAGCGTTACGTATGAAGGGCGAGCCGTGTTCTAGATATCTCTCCCCGCTGCTTCCCAGCGCCGGCGTCATGTGTGTATATCACCACGAACACGCATGTGTGTATATCACCACGAACACGCATGTGTGTATATCACCACAAACATGCATGTGTGTATATCACCACGAACACGCATGTGTGTATATCACCACAAACATGCATGTGTGTGTATCACCACGAACACGCATGTGTGTATATCACCACGAACACGCATGTGTGTATATCACCACGAACATGCATGTGTGTATATCACCACGAACACGCATGTGTGTATATCACCACGAACACGCATGTGTGTATATCACCACGAACACGCATGTGTGTATATCACCACGAACACGCATGTGTGTATATCACCACGAACACGCACGTGTGTATATCACCACGAACATGCATGTGTGTATATCACCACAAACACGCATGTGTGTATATCACCACAAACATGCATGTGTGTATATCACCACAAACACGCATGTGTGTATATCACCACAAACACGCATGTGTGTATATCACCACAAACACACATGTGTGTATATCACCACGAACACGCATGTGTGTATATCACCACGAACACGCATGTGTGTATATCACCACAAACATGCATGTGTGTATATCACCACAAACATGCATGTGTGTATATCACCACGAACACGCGTGTGTATCACCACGAACACACATGTGTATAGAGTAGAACGTTTTTACTTTTAGAGAGAGAGAGAGAGAGCATGAGAGAGAGAGGGAGAGAGAGAGAGAGAGATTTTTTATTTATTTTAACAACACTTTATTTATAAATCATTCCAGCATTTCAACAAAAAGCATTACACAGTCAACTGTAAATAACACTTGTCCTCCTTTCAAGAACACCTACAAACAATTTGACAATCACTTATTAAAAGCACAACAACAACAACAAAAACAACCACAACAAAGAAAAAACTCAAATCAGCTAAATTGCCAACACCAACTCATCTACCATTACAGAACACAACACTCATTTATGTGCCCATATATCAGTGAAGTGATCTAGGTTGTTCAAAGCTCTATAATAATTAAAATCTATGCTCAGTCTGGCTTTGATAATTTTTCTGAACAGACACACAGCATCATGATCCAAGACCTGTTCTATCTTATTCCTCCTACTGAGATACACAGCCATCTTTGCTCTCCCTAAAATGAAATAAAAAAGATGACACTTGCTTTTTTCTTTTCTACAGTATTTAAAACCCAAAATGTACCTCTCTTTCGAGAACACCTCTTCACCGGACTGAAAAAGTCTCTCTAGTAACCCTAGCAGAGGCAGCAGCCTGGAACAGTCCAGAAAACAGTGCAAAACTGTTTCCCTTTGCGCACAAAAAGAATGTCATGTCAGACGTTAGGGTTCAATAGGGAAATAAAATAATTGACAGCCACTATGCCATGTAAAACCCTCCACTGCAGATCGCCAATTATTTTGAATAATGGTGGTTTGTATTTATATTGATTCAAATACTGGAATGTATAGTCCTGTGATTTATTGTGGATATTTACTGTTAATGCTTGTGTGTCTAGTTTTATGTCATGTCAAAAAAATAATAAAAATATTAGTTCACAAAAAAATTTAATAATGGTGGTTTGTACAGTGCTCGCCACTCTGGTTTCACCTCATCACTGAGACCAAGGTGCGCTCTCCAGGGAGAACCTTGACTAACAGTCTGTACAAACATTTTCCACCAACCACATCAAAAAACACTCCAGAAACATCTCCCATTGCTAAATGAGGCCCTGTGCAATTTTTTTAAATCAGGCTGCAGCTTAAACGTAGGAAACAGATCCTCATCACTAGGACGAAGAAACCCGTTTTTAAACTCTGTCAATATGCGACGTTCTATCTCACTGAGCCCCTGCTTCCATTTTCGCAGCATCAAGCTGACCGTCCTGATGGATTTCACCTCCAAGCGTGAAGCAAGAGCAGCAGCATTGTCCATGTTTGCTCCTGTCAAGTCCACAACATGGCCCAGTGTGGTGATCTTTGACCTGCAGAGCTGACCGGAAAGTGTCAGTCCTGGCCCAACAGCTACGTCCAAACGTGCTCCCAGCACAACTGGCTCTTTCAAAAGCCAGAACAGTGATTTTGAGTAACAAACAGTAACCTTATCAAACAAACTCCATGTTTTAAAAAGTACACTGTAAAAAACAGGTAGAACATTTAACAGAGCACCGCTAAAATCCATTAAAAACAGAGAATTCGACAGTCCCAGTCCTCCAAGCTGTTTCAGTATGGCACAAGCCACCGGCCTCCACACCAAGTCTTTTGGTCCATAAAAAAGTCTCTGAATGAACTGGAGTCGAAAAGTTGCACCCCTACTGCACAGATGCACAAGACCCTGCCCACCCTCCTCCTTGCGCAAACTTACAAAACACTCTGGGGCACCCAGTGCAGCTTGTCCCAGAAAAAATCTAAAAAACAAGCTTGAATTTTAGGGAGAAGGTCTATTGGGGGATCAACACACATCAGACAATGCGATAGTTTAGAAGACACTAGGTTATTGATTACCAGAACACGGCCCCTATACGACATGTTTGGTACAATCCACTTCCATTTCTTTAAACGGCCTTGAGCTATTTCCAGTACGTTTTCCCAGTTTTTCCTTTTAAAAGTCTCATCCCCTAAAAACACTCCCAGATATTTGAAACCTCCCTTTTTCCAATGCAGGCCCCCTGGTAAAGTGAGTCTGCTGCACAACGTACCTACCATGAGTGCTTCGCTCTTCCCCCAATTGACCGTAGCCGATGAAATCAAAGCAAAACGTCCCACATTTTCAACTAACACATTGATGTCCTCCTGTTTATTTATAAAAATAACCAAGTCATCTGCATATGCTGAAAGCTTAAAAGGTGCAATGCATCCAGGGACACTTACCCCTGAGATGCCTGCCCGGAGCCTGTGTAGCAGGGGTTCAAATGCCAGGGAATACAGCATTCCCGACAAAGAACACCCCTGCCTAATACCCCTCTGGATTTTAAAAGGAGCACTCAAACCACCATTAATCTTAAGCACACTCTCAATGTTACTGTACAAGGCCTTGATCTTGGCTATGAGACCTGGGCTGAAACCAAAGGCCTCTAGAGTTTTCCACAAGTACTGGTGTTCAACCCTGTCAAAAGCCTTTTCCTGATCTATGGAAATAAGACCAGTTTCCAAACCCTAAGCACTAAAGATGTCCAAAAAATCCTGAATCAGAAAAACATTGTCACTGACCAACCTGTCAGGCACACAATAGGTCTGGTCACGATGGATCACCTGCCCCATTACCTCTCTCAGCCTGGTAGCTAGCACCTTGGAGAGGAGCTTGTATTCTGTACACAAAAGTGACACAGGTCTCCAGTTCCTGATCTCCATTAAGTCTCCCTTCTTTGGCAACAGCATGAGTACTGCCCTCCTGCAGCTCAGCGGCAGCTGTCCTCTCTGTCTCTGAGCACCATCAGGAGATCTTCCCCCAACACTGCCCACATGGTCTTATAGAACTCTACAGGTAGTCCGTCTATACCCGGAGCTTTCCCATTTTCGATGCTCTGCAGGGCAGTATGGAGCTCATCAAGAGACACATCCGCCTCCAGCTCTGCACTGGACTCTTTCTCTACCTTTGGTATGCCTTCATAGAAACCATGAGATTCCTCCTGCTCCTCTCCAAGTTCAGACTGGAAGAGGCTACTATAAAAACCCACAGCATGCCTCCTGATGTCAGTGGACTCAGACAGTATCTGACCTGTGTCTGAGCGCATGCTGTGGATGAGCCTCTTCTGCCCATTCTTGCGCTCCAGGCCGAAAAAGAAACGGGTAGATGCATCCATCTCCGAGATGTTTCTGAAACGTGACCTCACCAGCGCACCCTGTGCTGAAATACCTAACAGGTCAGCCAGAGCAGACTTTTTAGCTTTGAGAGCTCCAATATGGCCTCGATCTCCTGTGGATTCTGCTAGCTCTTGAAGCTCCTCCACATCAATCTCCAGAGCCTTCATAGACCTGGCGATATCTCTAGTAACATTTAGAGTGTACTGTTGGCAGAACTGCTTAATCTTGCACTTCCCCACATCCCACCACTGCTGTAGTGAGATAAAACTGGCCTTTGTCTGCTTATGAACCTTCCATAAGAAGGTGAAAGCGTCCCTAAAATTTGTATCAGTTAAAAGAGACGTATTAAAATGCCAGTAAGCACTTTGTGGCTTTACACACTTGATAAAAACAGAGCAGTACACAAGAGAATGGTCAGTAAAACCAACAGGGGTTATATAACAATTGTTAAAAACACTAAAATGTTGTTTAAAACAATAAAACCGATCAAGTCTGGCCAATGATAATAAATTATCTCTAGTGTAAACCCATGTGTATTGCCTCTGCTTTGATGCATTCGTCTCCACACATCACTCAGCTCATACGTCTCAATCACCCTAGAGAGACGACTACAAGATGCAGAGTGAGGCTCTTGATGGTTCCTATCTAAAACGGGGTTAACAGTACAGTTAAAATCCCCTCCCAGAAATAAAAAAACTCTTCATTATCACAACCCTTAATAACATCAGCCAAAGAATCTAAAAAACACATTCTTTCCAAACCAACATTTGGGGCAGAAACAACAATAAATACCATTTTCACCTTCTCATATAATACTCTTACTTTTAAGAGACGTCCCTTTACAACCTCCTCAATCTCACATGACTGTGGCAAAAAAATAAAATCCCCACTCCACCACTATTACTGGTGTTATGGCTTAAAACAATTTCTCCCTTCCATTCTCTTTTCCAAGCCACTGTATTATCCTCAGTGCTGTGTGTCTCTTGGACAAGTATCACATCACATCAATATTCTTTAAGTCCATTAGTTGATAAAGAGATGCCCTCTTTGCATCATCTCTTGCACCATTTAAATTTAGGGTACCTACTTTAAATTAGAGATGTTCCGATACCATTTTTCCCTTTCCGATCCGATTCCGATACCTAAGCTTTGGGTATCGGCCGATACCGATATTTATCCGATACCAGTGCATAAAAAAAAAATAAAAAAAAAAAATTATATAAATTATACATTTTTTTTTTCAGATACTGTTATACTGTTTTTTAGTAATAACTAGAACGTATGGTATTTATTCAACAACAGGTGATTGTATAGATTTGTATTAGTATCATTAATCAATGAGTATGGGCTGCAGCACTGCAGATATACCCTACTCCAATGATCCACACCAGGGGCGTTTTTAGGGTTAGAAAACATTGGGGGCTTCAGCCCGGGGGGGTGGAGGGGGGCTCCCCCCCCCCCCCCCCCTTTTTCTTTTTCTTTTTTTAAACACAGAAATACGCAATTTTAGAGTAATTAGAGATGAATACTGAAGAACTCGAATCATTAGAGGTTCTCAAAGTGAGGTCCATGTCCATGAGAGGGATCTGGGCAGTTCCCATAGAAAATTCAAAGTTAACAGGACCAAATCATCAGTTTCTTATTTATTTATTTAACCTTTATTTTGCCAGATAAAACATTGATCTGGTCCAAGAGGCCCCAACAGGAGTACAAATATACATATATACACATATATATACATATATATATAATATATATACATATACTGTACATACATACACACATATACACCAATAACAAAATAAAAACAGTTAAGAATCATACACATAAGCAAATAAACAAACAAACAAACAAACATTATGCACAGCCTATGTACAAAAGAAATAAACAGTTCATCTCTAGTCTTTACAGTTTTCTTCAATTGCATAAACACTCAAATCAAAAGTATTACACAATTATCAAAACCTTACACTCAAGGAGCAAAACGTAGGCCCAGATTTGCACCCCTATAAGCACAATGTCAGCCTCACACTTTTTGCAAAACAATACACACAGTGATTTGCAAAACACTAAACACACTTCCATTACATTAGACACAGAATGTCAAATTACCACACATATGAGCCAATTGGTTAAACACAGCCATCAGATGCACAAACACACCATTGCTTAATTGTAGATACACCAATCAGGTTTAAGCACTATAAAAATGCAGCAGGTGAGTTCACCTGTCTTCAACCAAAATGGAAAGAGAGTGAAGTATTGTACACAGAGAACGTGAAAATATACAATACATTCACCAAACACTACACAAGACAACCAATGATGCAGACTGATGAAAATATACATTTTCTCCCATTTTCCCAAATCCGTCAACATGTCAACATGGAGAATCACAACAAAAAATGATCTTGCCAGATCCATAGGCAAAGAGATAATGTCTAGTATTTTCTGTACTCTATTTACATTTTTTCAAAATTGTTTTTGTTTTACTGTAATTTTAACCTGTACTGGATACAGTATTTTATGTTTGTCTGATATTTGCTGAGCTTACAGTGTTATGCACATAGTAGCATGAAAACTGGGACATGTTTTGTTGTGATTCTCCATGTTGAAATGTTGACTGATTTGGTTATATGGAGAGAACATTTATATTTTCATCAGTCTGCATCATTGATTTGGGTATATGGAGAGAAAATGTTTTTTTTAGCAGTCTGCATCATTGATTTGGGTATATGTAGATAAATAAATTATATGTTCATCAGTCTAATCTACAGCATTGGTCTTGTGTAGTGTTTGGTGAATTTATTGTATATTTGCACATTCTCTGCATACTTCACTTACAGTACTCTAATCACTGAGAAGTAGAATTGCTAAATGTGTTTTAGGTTAAGCACAGCAGTGTGTGTAACTGGTTCAAACAGAATTGAGTCATATGAAACGTGTGTTTCATATGGTAACAAAATGTAGTTTTTATAAATTAGTGTATGGTTTTGACAAGTGTTTAATTTAGCAAAGGATCTGAGGTGTTCAAGTTCAAGTTCAAGTTCTTTAATAGTTGTCATACAGAAGTACAGAATACTTTCATACAAAATGCTTCTTACTGTTACGCTCCAGAGACTGTGCTAGACAAGATAGTATCAAATAACATAATAACATAATATAGCATGAATTTAGAAGAAGAAAATGAGGTCACAGTTGTTCGGTATAGACATATGTACAATGTTCTGAGTTACCATATAATATACAATACACAATACTATGCAGTGTACTAATGTACAGTACTATCTAGTGCAAAGCAGAAATGGGATGAGGTACAATTTTAGGTACAATTTACAGTAAGGTGTACGAGTTGTAGTGCAATCCTTCATCCATAAATATAAAGTGTGGGGAGTGGGTGCTACAGTGTGTTTGTTTAAAGTGGGTGTGTGCTATAAAGTGTGTGTAGTGGGTGCTACAGTGTGTTTGTTTAAAGTGAGTGTGTGCGTGTGGATGTGTGTGCTATGTGTGTTTGGTGGTTGTTGTTGTGTAGTGTTCATTCATTGTTCGTTTAGCAGCCTGATGGCCTGGGGATAGAAGCTACTTCTGAGTCTTTCTGTGCTCGCCTTGAGACTCCTGTATCGCTTGCCTGACGGCAGCAGTTCAAAGAGGCAGTTGTTCGGGTGGCTCGAGTCCTTAATAATTCTCTTAGCCTTCCCCTTGCAACGCTTGTAGTAAATGTTCTGGAGGGTGGGGAGCCCCCCTCCAATTGTGCGTTCGGCTGAACGTGTCACTCTTTGTAGTCTGCTTTGGTCTTTTGCAGTGCTATTCCCAAACCAGGAGGTGATGTTGCCGGTCAAGATGCTCTCTATTGTACATGAGTAGAAGTTCTTAAGGATCTTCTGGCTGACTTGGAACTTCCTTAGGCGCCTGAGGAAGTAGAGGCGTTGTCGTGCCTTCTTCACCACACTGTTAATGTGTATGGTCCATTTCAAGTCCTCGGATATGTGGGCTCCGAGGTACTTGAAGCTGTTGACTCTCTCAACCGGTGCCCCGTCGATGCTGAGGGGGCTGTAGTCCTTGACCCCCGACCTCCTGAAGTCCACAATCATCTCCTTTGTTTTGCTGACGTTCAGGGAGAGGCTGTTTTCCTGGCACCATCCCGCCAGGACCTTGACCTCTTCCAGGTAGGCCCTCTCGTCGTTGGCAGAGATCAGGCCCACCACCACTGTGTCGTCAGCAAATTTGACGATTGTATTGCTACTCCGCTGAGCCACACAGTCGTGTGTGTACAGGGAGTAGAGGAGGGGACTCAGAACACAGCCCTGGGGGGCCCCTATGTTGAGGGTGATGGATGAGGAGGTGCAGTTGCCTGCTCTCACCACCTGGGGTCTGCCAGTCAGGAAGTCCAAGACCCACTGGCAGAGGTCATAGCCCAAGCCCAGGTCCCTGAGCTTGGCTATGAGTATGGAGGGGACTATGGTATTGAATGCCGAGCTGTAGTCGATGAATAGCATTCTCACATAGTTCCCCTGCCTCTTGTCCAGGTGTGATGCTGCTGTGTGCAGCACATGGGATATGGCGTCCTCCGTGGACCTGTTGGGGCGGTATGCAAATTGCAGGGGGTCCATGTTGATGGGGAGGGAGGAGCAGATGTAGCCCTTTACTAGCTTCTCAAAGCACTTCATGGCTATGGAGGTGAGAGCTACAGGGCGGTAGTCGTTGAGGCAAGCAGGCTTGGATTTTTTGGGTACAGGGATAATAGTGGACTTCTTCAGGCAGGTGGGGATGACAGCCTGTTCTAAGGACAGGTTAAATATGTCAGTGAATACTGGGGCCAGTTGGTCGGCACAGACTTTTAGGACGCGGCCGGGGATGCCGTCCGGACCTGCTGCCTTCCTGATATTCACTTTTTTAAAGGTCCGCCTCACCTCATGCTCTGTTACCCTGAACACTGCGCCTCCATCAGCAGCCGACCCCCCCCCCCCCATTGCCGAGGCTTGTGAGCTGGTGTTGTTATTACCAGCATCAAACCTCGCATAGAAGGTATTGAGGTCGTTTGCTAAGGAGATGTCACTGTTCAGTTTGAGGGAGGCGCCTTTGTAGTCTGTCATCGTTTTGAGCCCCTGCCACATAGCTCTAGAGTCAGCTTGTTCAAACTGGAGTTCAATTTTATCCCTGTAGCGCCGTTTGGCCTCTGACACTGTCCTCCTTACGTTGTGTTGCGCCACCTTGTGGTCATTCATGTTGCCTGCCACTAGGCCGTCATTGTATGCTTTGGTGCGCTCTCTCAGAGCTTCACGGACGGATTTGTCTACCCAGGGTTTTTGATTTGGGTAAACTTTCATTTTGGTAGTGGGGATTGTTTCTTTCACCCTAGTACAGACATAGTCCAGCACTGTCTCCGTGTAGGCATTAATGTTATCTGTGTCGCGGAATACAATCCAGTCTGTGTTGTGGAACACTGACCGGATCGTATCCTCTGACGTCACATCCCATTTCTGCACCTCTCGCGAGACTACGGGAGTACTTTTAATTCTTTGTCTGTACTTTGGTGTAAGGAAAATGGATGCGTGATCTGACTTGCCAAAGCCACTATCAGAATGAGCCTTGTAGGTGTTCTGATAATTGTGTGTGTGGTTGTGCTAATTGTGTGTTTTGAAACACCGGGCCCTGTTTTCAAAATCATGCTTAAGCAATCGAAAAAAAACTATTGTGTGTTTCATTATAATTATGTTTCAGTCTTCTCATAAAAGAAATATTCGATTTTTGGGTCTTTTCCTGCCTTTGGTCCGCTTTGCATTCACATCTCAAATGAACTGTAGCAGGGTTCACTTGCAAGAGTGAATGAGCTTTCACACCACCCCAAACCAACCGGACTATCCGAGGAAATGAACCAGGGTTCGATTAAAGCTTATTATAGTTTATCACAGTATCATGAGCATGTCTTTGTCAGTGGACACTGGACATGGGTATGGATGGCTCCAGGTGCTGCTGTGTTAAAGTGCACATCTTCAAGTCCACAAATCGGTGAATGAAAGAATGATAGGATCAAATGAAAACTACTTACTAAAAATGGATTAAAAGTACTAAAAACCAACAAAAAATACCAAACACTAACAAACATTCAGCACAGACAATGGGGATGCTGACATAAAAAAAAAAAAAAAATGTAAACAATTTTTTTTTTTTTTTTTTTTTTAAGGTCCGGGGCCCAGGGCTAACGACGCCACTGATCCACACGGACATTAAACGGTGTTGCACTCGCTACTCAGTGGCTCTGCAGATATACCCTATTCAGTCTGTAAGCTAGTGGCAGATAGAACGTTCATGTTGTGATTTTTGATGCAAAATAAATATTCAACATTCTCTTTTGAAACTCTGCCTCAGACTCTTATCCTTTGGCACTTGCTGTACTTTGCTTGCAGGTCTGCAGCCATTATTGCTGGATTATGTGAATAGCACCAACTTTAGACACGGTAACGTTATCAAGCTAAGCTAACTGACCTAGCTTGCCTTCCCGCATCGACATTAAGATAACGTTAGTAATAGTCAGCTAACGCTAGTCCGTAGCTACTTAACTTAAATACAATTCACCGTGGGTGCATTATTGTTGATAGACGGTCACGGACAGTGTTAGGTCCTGGAGAAAGGACAGGCGATCATCTGATTTGATGTAACGTTAAAAGCGGATGTTGTTCCAACTAGCTATCTTTCCAGCTAATGCTATCATAACACCAGCCAAACACATCCCGATTCCCGTCCGAGCTCCCCGTCACACCGCACTGTCGGGGACAATGGAATTTAAGAAAGTGTATCTGCTGTTAAAATGACACAGCATCACACTTTAAAACATGTTCATTTTATAATCCTCACTCTCCGCAGGACTCGGCAGGAGATAAATTACATCATGGGATCGGAGGCTAGAATTTACGTGTACTCGCCGATACCGATACTAGCATTTTAGGCAGTATCGGCGGCATTTCCGATACTAGTATCGGTATCGGAACAACTCTACTTTAAATTCTGCCATGAGAAAATATCCAAATTGTAGGACATAAAATATTAAAAGGAGACCAGATGACTTAACCATCATTGGAGATTTTTGATCTTGACCTTTGACCTTTAAACGATAAATCTCCTGATCAGAGAAACCTTCTTCATTCGTGTCATTGCGTTTCATTAGCCACTTAGCGGACTCAACAAATAACTTTACGTCAAGAAAAAAGCTTTCCACCTTAACTGCCCTTGAGCCTTTAGTATCCTGTAGAAAACGTTTTATTCTAGTTAAAGTATACCCATCCCTCCTGTCAGCCTGAGACTGAGTGGGAGGCAGAGACTCCGCCTCATCACTGAAGTCAGAGTCTCCACTGTCACTGTCTACCTGCTGCTCAGGTTGGCACTCTTTTTTTGCTCTAGAGTCAGATTGACTGACCTCAGTTTTCCTTTTTTGGGAAATTTTGGTAACATCAGCATCAAGTTCCATTTCCTCCTCATTTATGATACACTCTACTTCTCCAGCAGCTGGTCCAGCCCGTTTGCCCAGTCTGATTCTTTCTTCACCTCTGACCCCTGTCTTCTGACCTCCCACTTCTTCACCCTCCTCGACCACAGTGACCTTCTCAACAGCATTCGCTCTTACCTTTCTCTCCACTCTTTTCCAATTAAAATTCACATTTACTCCTGCCTCCGCTACCAAACCGCTCCTTTCTTCCTGCACCTGCTCACCCTGTTCTGCCCCCTCTACCAGGTCTATCCCCTCCCCCTGCTCACCCTGTCCTGTCTTCTCCACCAGGCCCCCCCTCCCCCTGCTCACCCTGTCCTGTCTTCTCCACCAGCCCCCCCCCCCTTCCCCCTGCACCTTCTCACCTTGTCCTGTCTTCTCCACCAGACCTTCTCCTGTCCCTTTCCTCACAGAGGTTCTCTCTCGACCCTTGTTGGTGCTCGAGCCACTTGGACCTGCCCTGGGTGATGTCGGTGTTTGATCAGACGGCCTAGGCCTCTTAGTAGGACAGGACCTAATCATGTGACCTTCCATCCCACACCCAAAGCATTTCATTGTGTCTGAAGTTATATAAATAGTATAATCAAAGTCATCCACTCTCAAATTCATGGATACAGTCAGATAACTTTTTTCATTTTTCAAAATGTCTTCTGAAAGATAACACATGGGGATCTACAACCCAGAGAAATCATCTTCACTAGGGAAACTATCTGCCCGTGTCTAGCTAGTTCCCTTTTCAGGCCCTCATTTCTGATGAAAGGAGGAACGTTGGAAATTATTATTCTTTGTGCTGGGCTTACTAGTGGAAACACGGGGGTTAAAGTGTCTTGAATTACCACTCCCTGCTCCACAACCAAATTCACTTTAACAACCGCGTTGTTGATCCGCGATGCAGATTTCACACTGTCATGACCCACAATATCCCCGACTGCCAAACCGCACTCCTCCACGGTGCAATTTAGTCCCGGGGAGAGCTTTACAGCATGTCTGCGCATCAGACGCTCCAAACCCATTGCTGCAGGTGGCATGCCGACCAGCAGAACTGGTGGCCGCTACTCGCTCCAAAACACTGACAAACAGTAAAACAACAACACTGACAAACGACAAACAAAACGTACATATATAATAGACACACAGATAGAAGATAGAAATAACTTTCAGAAAGTTTTAACTCACGCAAACCGCTCAGTCAAACCTGCCTCGCTCCAACCACTCACTCCGCAACACACGCATGCGCAGAGTGAGAGAGAGAGAGAGAGAGAGAGAGAGAGAGAGAGAGAGAGAGAGAGAGTGAGAGATGGAGAGAGCGAGCATGGGGGAGAGAGAGAGAGAGAGAGAGAGAGATAGAGAGATATAGAGAGAAAGAGAGAGAGCATGATAGAGAGAGAGAGCATGATAGAGAGAGATAGAGAGAGCATGATAGAAAGTGAGAGCATGAGAGAGAGAGAGAGAGAGAGAGAGAGAGAGAGAGAGAGAGAGAGAGAGAGAGAGAGAGAGAGAGAGAATGAGAGAGAGAGCATGAGAGAGAGTGAGAGAGATAGAGAGAGAATGAGAGCGAGCATGAGAGAGAGAGAGGATAAGAGAGAGAGCATGAGAGAAAGAGAGCATGATAGAGAAAGAGAATGAGAGAGAGGGAGAGAGAGAGAGCATGATAGAGAAAGAGAATGAGAGAGAGAGAGATAGAGAATGAGAGAGAGCATGATAGAGAGAGAGGATGAGAGAGCATGAGAGAGAGAGAACATGAGAGAGAGAGAGCATGAGAGAGAGAGAGCATCAGAGAGCACACACTGTTAGGTAAAGTGGCGTCTTGTTGTCCCTCTGTTTTCATCTGCAGATTCAGATTAATAATTAAGGCCCCTCCCCCTTCCATATTCTGTTATGTGCCTCTCACCAGCTCAGCTCCCTGTGAAATCAATTAAGACTCCTCACAACAGCAGCGGTTCCCCTCATCAGCTCTGCTCTCTCTCTGACTCACACACACACACACACACACACACACACACACACACACACACACACACACACACACACACACACACACACACACACACACACACACACACACACACACACACACACACACACACACACACACACACACACACACACAGCCATTTTGACAGAGCTCACGGTAGACCTGTCTTCCTCCTTCACTCAACCACCCATATAGTTATCTAGAAGATAACTATTCTCCCCCCTCTCTCTCTCTCTCTCTCTCTCTCTCTCTCTCTCTCTCTCTCTCTCTCTCTCTCTCTCTCTCTCTCTCGCTCTAAAAACTATTCTCCATACACACAATTGAATTAATACTAAGTTATGCATATTTGAATATCATGATACTCAGAATGTTTGAATTATAAATATTGAACTATTCAGAATTCTACTCCTCATACAATTTAATTCACATTACAGTGAAATTATATTCATTCACATCACAGTGCTACTGTAGTATCTTGAAGCAGATCGTTGACGTGATATTGATCAGCTATTGATCAGCAATATCGGACACTGAACACTGAGGACTCTAGTCACAATAATGAGTTGTGACTGTTGTACCCCTCAAATACCTCTAGGTGGCAGCGTGGCATTCCCTGGTCTTGTTACCAAATATATTGAAAAGATAGAATATGAATATGAGTATATAACAGTAACCATTGGTGAGTGCCTCATTAGATTGCTTTGAGACTAAATCAACAGAAATTAATTTCAAATTAATTATTTCTTGTGTTGGTTGCAATACTGAATATCTCAATGATCTCCATGTATTTCCAATCATTGCTATTATATACAAATTTGCATAATGTGCTGCCTACATTAAAACAAGACATGTTTGTTGTAACTTTCAAATTCACCATTGGAGGGTGCTGTAAATTACTAAATAATTGTAACTGCACACTGTCAATACAATGGGATACTGTTACATATGGCTGCCCCCATTAATTAACCCTTTACTATCACACTACAGACGGTTAACCTGTCTGTTTTTATTAGTATAAACAAATGTATGTTTATTTTGCAGCAATTCTTTGTCGTTGCCGCCGTCTTTAGTGTTACAGATTTCCCCATTAAAAACGACCACAGTGATCCTTCTCATGTTACAGTCTGGTCTCTGGATGTGATGGAGGAGTGCGCTGCATGTTGAATGCACAGTGCAGAGTTGCAATTCAACTGAATTTACATGAAATGGGGATGTTTTCATTAAAACATGCCACAAGACCTAGTATTTTAGTATAGTATAAGGTATTTATAAAAAAACACATGCAAAAAAAATCTATGCCGCTTATCAATTTCACGCAGTTATCTGATAATTATCGATAAATCGATAAGTGGTCTCAGCCTTAGTTGTTTTACATAAAGATGTTTGTCATAATGTAAATTATCACAGACAATATAAACATTGAAAATAAAGTAAGCTCCATGAGTACAGCAAAAAAAAGGGGGTTTGGCTCCCCGCTCTCATTTCTTAGGATGACGCACTGAGCCTTAATTTGGATTTCTATTGAACAGAATGAATGAGCCCCTATTCCGTCACAGACCCAGCAGCTGCCAGCGGTGTGAATGGAACTTGGACTTGCTCTGCGGGGATATTGAATTATATTCAATGCCAGCAGCTACTGTTAATTCCGCACAAATGTAAAAAGGATACCTTGACATTTTGTATTTTGAGTCAATTAGTGCTTTTGCCGGACAAAAAAAAAACAGGACATGACTATTTTCTGCAAAGAATGGATTAACCCTCAGAGACTGTGTTTCAGAGGCCGTGGCGGGGGAAGAACTGGCCATTTTCAAAGGCCTCTCACCTATCTGGATGAAAATGGGTTCTATATGTACCCACCAGTCTCCCCTCTATAGACCCACGTTATGCTAATCCCATGCATGCAGTATACATGAGTTGTTTTCAGCCTATTCTAGAAATGGTGTATTTGAATATCTCTGCATACTGGGGGTCCCTAAATAGTCTTGGAATTGCATACAGGCTGACTATTCCGTACCCGTGTATCGACCCCTGCCTGTCTGACTGTCCTGCCCCGCGCACGCCCCAGGACTGTATAAGTGCCCCCCCCCCCCACCGTGTATCGACCCCTGCCTGAATACCTGACCATTCTATTATTGTTAAATATACCCAAACTGGGTTTGAACAAGACCTGTCTATCTTTGCTCCGTATCTGCATATTGGGTTCAATACCCCAATAACCCTCTCTTCTCTCCCTCTCCCTCTCTCTCTCTCTCTCTCTCTCTCTCTCTCTCTCTCTCTCTCTCTCTCTCTCTCTCTCTCTCTCTCTCTCTCTCTCTCTCTCTCTCTCTCTCTCTCTCTCTCTCTCTCTCTCTCTCTCTGTCTCTCTACCATGCAGCTCACTGTGTGTTAACCCTTTCACTACCACACTACAGAAGGTTAACCTTTCACTACCACACTACAGAAGGTTAACCTTTCACTACCACACTACAGAAGGTTAACCTTTCACTACCACACTACAGACGGTTAACCCTTCACTACCACACTACAGAAGGTTAACCTTTCACTACCACACTACAGAAGGTTAACCCTTTCACTACCACACTACAGAAGGTTAACCTTTCACTACCACACTACAGAAGGTTAACCTTTCACTACCACACTACAGAAGGTTAACCCTTTCACTACCACACTACAGAAGGTTAACCTTTCACTACCACACTACAGAAGGTTAACCCTTTCACTACCACACTACAGACGGTTAACCTTTCACTACCACACTACAGAAGGTTAACCCTTTCACTACCACACTACAGAAGGTTAACCCTTTCACTACCACACTACAGATGGTTAACCTTTCACTACCACACTAGTACATATGGTTAACCTGCCTTTTTTTGTCTATTAAATCACCTTGGAACTACAAGTGAGTTGCGAGCCCCGCTTTGTTGTTATGTATTACTGTTTTTACAGTTTGGCTCAGCACCAACAAACGGAGGATGTGCGTTAGTTATTTTTTCTGAGTGAAATGGTTAACCTTCTCTATTGTTGCAGTCAAAGGGTTAACCATTTGTGAAAGGGTTAACCATTTGGTAGTGTGGTAGTGAAAGGGAGGGATCTTTGACCATGTTTACCAATTCTTGAGTGGTCAAAAATGGTTAAATTTTGTAACAAAATTGTGTAACAATGATACTGTGCTGTACACTACCCTTATTGCTGGTATTCATTGCTTGTACTTATTTCCTCTCCTATTGTTATATTGTATCGTGTTTTATTGATATTGCTGCTGCACGGTCATCATGGTATGCTATAGAAGGTATCCCTGATGTGACAATAAAGAATCTGAAATAATACCCTTCCATCATCATCATCATCATAATGTTCTTATGTATATTCATCATTTACGACTAGACAGACTTAACCCTTTCACTACCACACTACCAACGGGTTAACCCTTTCACTGTGCCAATACAGAAGGTTAACCCGTTCACTGTCCTTTCACTGCCACACGACACAGGGTTAACCCTTTCACTACCACACTGCAGAAGGTTAACCCTTTACTAGGCTAACCGTCTGTAGTGTGGTAGTAAAGGGTTAACCTTCTGTAGTGCGGTAGTGAAAGGGTTAACACACAGTGAGCTGCATACCAGATGGTATACCACGTTAGCCTGCGATTCCCCCCCCAACACAGATGGGTCTCTATGGTCCATGAGGGTTCATCAACAGGAATGTATTTACAAAAACATTCCCAAAGATATCAGAATCTTCCATCAGACAAATCGACATACTGTACACATACTGTCCAACAAAGTAAAAATGTAAGTAGGCTGAGGTTCTCCTGCATGGTAATGCATCAGGGGAGTTCTCCTGCATGGTAATGCATCAGGGGAGTTCAAGTAGGCTGAGGTTCTCCTGCATGGTAATGCATCAGGGGAGTTCTCCTGCATGGTAATGCATCAGGGGAGTTCAAGTAGGCTGAGGTTCTCCTGCATGGTAATGCATCAGGGGAGTTCAAGCAAACCTCTCACTGTTTCAAATGGCACCGATCGAGTTGTGATTCCTATTCTGCACTATTATGTAAATGTTTTGGTCGTGCCAAATAATTCTTGGTGAGTTGGATGTGGGCTTTAATTTCACAGAGGAAAAAAGGAATTGTGTGTGAAACAAAGGAGAGAGGATTATGCTGATAGTGGAGATCATTTTACCATCTGTGAGAGCCACTTACTCTAATGGACATAATTGCACTGAATGTTTGTGTAGGTCTCTTTCCTCCAGCATGGAAGTTGTTTTGTTTTGTTGAGTGGTTACCAACGGTTACAGGCAGCCATACTGGAAGAAGGAATCAACAGTCATCTCCCGCCTCGACTACTGCAACGCACTGCTCGCTGGCCTCCAGGCCACTGCCATCAAGCCTCCTCAACTCATTCAGAACGCAGCGGCCCGCCTGATCTCAAACCTACCGAAGTCGGCCCATGTCACCCCACTTCTTAGGGACCTGCACTGGCTCCCCATTGCTGCACGAATCCGCTTCAAGGCCCTCAACCTAGCATACCGTGTGGCGAAGGGAACCGCTCCCGCCTACCTCCGGTCAATGGTCTCTAACTACACACCCTCAAGACCCCTACGCTCTGCATCTTCTGGCCGCCTCAGACCCACTCCTATCCGAGCTGCGGGAGGGTCATCAAAGAGAAGTTGCCTATTCTCAGTCCTTGACCCACAATGGTGGAACGAACTGCCCACAGCCGAAACACGTCCAATATTTCGCCGTCGACTAAAGACGCACTTCTTCGACCACTATCTGAAATAAAATAAAATAAAAATAAAAAATAAATAATCTAACCCTAACTAACCTTACTGTCATGCACTTGTCCTAATAAACTAACCTACACTGTAGCACTTAACACTTTGATGAACATTGTTACTCAGCTGATATAGAGTTGTGCCCTTCCTGATGACTTGTCGTACAGAACTTGTAAGTCACTTTGGATAAAGGTGTTTCAGCTAAATGACTAAATGTAAAATGTAAATGTAAGAAAGAGACTACAAACAATCCAGCAAGGCCTCTCTTGGGCTTGTGTAGAATGTATGGTCACATTTACATGCTACTTACTGAATTTGGATGATTATTCCTCATTGGTGTCTGGAGATCACTTGAATGACTACAGAGAGCATGGTGTGCAATCCCTTTCACATTACTTATCGTATATATCAATTATTAAGGCAACCTTAAGATAACATAAGTGACATGTATTTAAACCCATGTTTACATGCTAGTTGATTAATAATCAGTAATGATTATATATTAACTTAAACGATGGACAAGTGATTTAGTTTGCAGATGATTTTGTTGGAAGACAAGTGAAGACTGTTTGAAAAATGTTTAAAGGTCAACCTCCACGTTGTATTTTTGTTCAATAAACAATGTGGACTAGGCCAACAGTGGCTTTCATGAAGAAGGGAAAAAATAAGTATTGAAATTGACCCAGTTTTAGCGTTTTTATCAAAACATTTTGTCTGCCCAACACAATCAACATGCACATGCATATTTTAATCAATGGTTTATAACGTGCACGTGTAATGTCGTCACAACAGGTATTGGTCACCAGGGGGCTCACCAGTGGGCGCTGAGAGTCACACAGCTAGTGGCAGGCAGGGAGCCTTGCTACCATAGATATATGCTTGCTACTACTAGCCGAATGGAAATGTATCTGTTTCACCTCACTATTGCTCCGTGATTATAGCCATCCATCCATCTCTAAAGCTAACCACTATTTGTAAAAGCCACAACCACGTTACCATATTTGTAATAATGTAAATCATTGTGTCGTTGTACACATAGTGTTTATAACGTTAGTAGATAACATAGCTTAGCTTGGTAGCTATTGTGCTAACAACATATCCCGACATCCGGCTTGCTGGCCGGCATGAACGGCCGACCCAAAATGGTTCTCTCCTCTCTGTACACCCCGACCCGTCCCCACGGGTGCCCTGCCGGGGGGCCCATGGACGCGACGGCGGCGGCAGCCGCAGGGCGCCCGAGCCCGCAAAGGCTAGTGTTACACGATAGCTATGAGCTAACTAGCGCTGCGGGCTCCGGCGCCCTGCGGCCGCCGCTGTTGTCGAGTCCACAAGCTTCACTCGGTGCATCAGTCACGAAAGGGGCTATGATGAGCTTGGCAAGCCAGAGTAAAACACAGTTTTCATTCAATCAATCAATAACAACATTAACCAGACTCTCGTTGTGTCTATTATGCTAACGCTAACGTTACCTCATTGTGTCTATTCTACACTGATAGCCTCTCGTGTCTATCTGCTAACGTTAGCATTAGGCTAACTAACGTTACGTCCCTAACCCCCAACAACAAGCGTAACTAATCAGCGATCTTTTTGTCAGACTAAACTCTCCGCTCGGTGGCAAATTGTGTTGATGTCTGTTTTGTTTCATCAATAAATGAGGCAGAATACACAGTGACTGTATCCTTTTTTATTGCACTTGTTTCTTGCTGCAAACATACAAAAGACATCCTACGCGAGACATCAAAGATGGCGGCGTTCTGTTTTCGTTCAGACTCCCCAAACAGTGACGTCACCGTGTCTCTCTTCTGACCAATCAGTGGTCTGCAGTTTTTCACGTGTCATTTCTGGAGCTCTCATGCTGATCATCAGCAGCCCTGCCTCCCCACACGGAGACAAACTGAGTACTTTATTTTAGTGGAAAAGCAACATTAGATTCGGCTCATTAATATGCAAGCCACACCTGTTGTGACGTCGGCGTTTGATAAGCTTTTTTGATTCGCGCGTGCATGTTATTCGTGCGTGGACCTTTTTAACTCTTTCAGAGTGGCATTTCCGGTGTCAAATGGAAATAAATAAATAATGAAATTATATACCAATGATGTAAACTACCCATAATTGATCAGTAGGGTTTAACCTAGAGGTTGGGCTTTAAGGGTTTATTGCTTCTTCCTATTACCTTTTGGACAAGAGACTGTTTTGTTTATTATTTGATCTTACTTTAGTTTCTTATCTTACTTTCTTAACGTGGGCTTATGTAATGCACTTTAGTGTTTCCATGGTTACTTCTGATGATTATGCTTCATTCATAACATAGTCATAACAAAAACCTGCATGGCTACCCAGTTCAACCAGTTTTTTTCAAATGAATAAAAAGTAACCCGAAGGTAACTTCTCATTTTAACTCGACACACTCTGCCTTCCAACGGGAACATAATTGTAATTATGATAAGGAGCAGAACAGCTATATATGTAAATGGTAAATGGCTGCTTTTTTTTATATAGCGCTTTTATCCAAAATGCTTTACAATTTGTTACTCACATTTTACACATTCACTCACACATTCAAACACCGACGGCGGAGGCGACCATGCAAGGTGCCAACCTGCTCATCGCGAGCAATTAGGGGGTTAAGTGTCTTGCTCAAGGACAAATCGACACGCTGCCCGGGAGGAGTGGGAATCGAACCGGGAACCTCCGGATTGCCAGACGACTGCTCTACCTCCTGAGCCACTGTCGCCCCCAAAACAAAGTTATGTTTGTTCACCAAAGAACGCCTTTTCAACTTTCCATCTAGACACATTGCAGCATTCTGAACAAGATAAGAATGTAATATACACCTCTTGTCCCGCGTGAAGCATGCATTCTCTGTCACTGCCCTCAAGGGAGCCTGGCAAACTGAAGCTGTAGCCCCCCTTTATGTAATCTCTCATTATATTATAATTATAATT
>NC_140172.1:14303726-14368726 GCF_963971535.1 Notolepis coatsorum | reverse complement strand
AAAATGGTAAATGGCTGCTTTTGGTAAAACAAGGTAAAACAAAAAAGTTTGAATACAAATCTACAGATCAGAAACAAGTCAGCAATTCAACACGAGGGAGTAAATAAAAGCGACTTTCCCGGCAGGTGGGAACAGTGAAGGACTTTTGATGAACGCTTATGTTTTCCACGTGTGAACAGGATGTCAGGCTGCAGATGAGACAAACCTCCATCGAAGCTCCTCTGTGGCTCCCAACATGTCAACAGTATCGCACATTGGTCTTAGTTAGCGGTAGTTTTATTGCTACTAACATCCTTATTGCTGCTGCTACTCCTCCTCACCATCTGAGAGTCGCCATTTTGGAAAATTCTCTGGAGTTCGCTGTTCAACTGTCTGTCGGTCTGTCGTCTGTAGACTTTGCTTGAGAGCGAGCATCAGTCCACTACGAGGATCAACGTTCAAACTAACGCCGGCTACAGTTGGGATCATCTGCGGCTGAACGGCCGGCGTGAGAAAACGACGACGCTACGATGAAATAACCCGTCTCAAGTATCTTGGATCGACCGTCTGCACTGCGAGTTGGTGGAAATGACCCTTTCAGTAGCAGCAGCTGTCCTGTATTACTGATGCTTCCCCAGTTAGCCTTGGCATTTCAAATAGATTTTCTTATGGTCATTAGTAGGAGTGTAACGGTACACAAAAACCACGGTTCGGTACGCACCTCGGTTTTGAAGTCAAGGTTCGGTACGGGTTTTCGGTACAGTGGGGGAAAGTTTGGCTTTCCATGTTCCACTCAGGGGTGATGTAGTGTGCAGTAACTAATTGTACTTGTAGGGCTGTCAACGAATATTCTATATTGAAATTAATAATAGACTTGTAAAAAAATAAAAATAAATTTATATTAGATTGTGAAAAAAACAGCCCCCGATGGGCGGTCGTTAGTGGTTAACATACCGTTGTATTCGTTCGGTACACTACACAGCCGTTCTGTACGGTACACACTGAAACTTGTTCGGTTCGGTACGGATACGTGTACCTTTACACCCCTAGTCATTAGGCATTACTACCGTGAATGGTTCTTTTTTTGGTATTTTTTTTGTGTGAAATGAATCGCAACGCACAGCACGTGTTTTCCTGGTACCAGAGTGAAGCACATTTTGTCCTTGTTTATAGTTGTATTCTCTCCAACCGAGTCAAATGTCTTCCATTGTCACTGTTTTATAGTTGGGGTATATGAGGTAGACCAGTGGGTAGATTTACTCTATTTATTCAGTTCCTTTGTGAGTTGCTACATTACGTGTAGTGTATTGTAGTGTATTTTTTAGTGGGTACTAGGTCACATCCATTTCTGTATATCTTTTCCAGTTCATGTTGTGCTCCATTGATGGAATGGTCAAAAGAGGGGCTTTTAAACATGATGTTCAAGTTTAAAGGTGCTATAGATCCAGTGCATGTGAGCGGATCGGAGCGTGAACGACGCGGGGAGCGGAGCGGGCGGTTTTGACGTGAGCGAGGAGTGGGTTTTAAAATGGGTCGGCGCGACGTCCGGAGCGGGAGTTCTCCTCCGCTCCAATCCGCTCCGGGCCGCTCACACAGTGGTTTAACACTGATGTAATATACATGCAGTAAAATGCCAAAGCAACAGATGGCGATGTACAAACATGAAGGCCATTTTCAACCAATGAGAAGGGTGAACCTGTGATATCCTGTTCAGGCTTTGTCACTCACTCCTGTTAGAAAAAGTATCGACGCCATTGTTGTTGTCGTTAGCTTACATGCTAACGTTAATGGCAGCGACCATAGCATTGTGGCTAGGCTAGCTATCATCGCTTAATATAGCTAGTGAATGGATAAACAACGTTATTTAACATTGCAGAATGGGTACAATTACAATACGGCTCAATACAAACAATTGTTAAGGGGCCCAGGGGGTGTAGACTATTGTAGTTTGAGCTAATTTACACCATGCTTCAAAAAAAGAAAAAAAATCTGCCGAGCGATGTCGCGCGGGGAGCGGGGAGCGCTCGATTCAAGGTGAGCGGGGAGCGAGCGGAGAGCGACTTGGGGGCGTGGTCAACATGAGCGATTAGCGGAGCGGACCAAGCTTTAAAGAGCGAAGAGCGGATTTCTCGCCCGCACCGATCCGCTCACGTGGCCTGTATAGATCACATTTTTATGTATAGTAATCATGTTAAAAAGAACACATCCACAGAGCTTTTAGGAAGGTGTGGAATACAAGTATTGATTTTCCCCCAATTTTTTTTTGACGAATACATTTATCATTTAAAAATGGTTGTGGCTTCAAAATGAATGTTGTCGTTTTACATGTTGCAGCAATGTATCCCTTCTCATTGTCCCCATGTGGGAGGCACCTGATTGGACACATGACATGCTGGTGCTCATCTATTGGCTGAATGTTATCTATAGCACTTTAACCCTACCACTGCCGCACTACCAAACGGTTAACCCTTTCACTGCGACAATACAACGGAGGTTAACCCTTTCAGTGCCACACAACAGCAGGTTAACCCTTTCACTGCCACACTACAGGAGGTTAACCCTTTACTGTCGGCTAATAATAATAATAATAATAATAATAATAATAATAATAATAATAATAATAATAATAATAATAATAATAATAATAATAATAATAATAATATAATAACTAAAACGTTGGCCCAAGCTGTTCCCCATCAAGGCAATCCCAGGGAACAGGTTTTGGACTTTCAGTCTAGCTCTTTTATCGGTTATTCATACCAAATCTTTATATATATTTTAAATTTCTATTCAGTTTTTGTTATGGTTTGTAACCGACCCCAATCGCACAACACAAGACAGGTATGAGAGTAAGCCAAAACAGGGCAAAATATTTATTATTGAACAAAAGGCGGCACAGTCCCTTTAAGGGAAAACACAAAAACACTGGAGTCAAAGAAAATAGGGAAAATGCGGCACTGTGCCTTTAAGAGGCGAACAGGCTAAGGGACTAAGGCTAAGGGAAAATGTCAAGGACCAGGACCAGGGGCACTGGAGAGGGGGACAGGGACAGAGGCCCGGAGAGGCGGGCTGGAGACAGGGACAGAGAACAGGGTTAAGGCCTTGGACAGGGCGAGGGCCAGAGCTGCTTACAGGGATGACAGGGTTCCGACGGCGGAGGCCTGGCACGGGAACAGGGGCCCGACGGCGGAGGCCTGGCACGGGGACCAGGGGCCCGACGGCGGAGGCCTGGCACGGAGATCTTCCTCGGATGCTGCAGACGGGCAGCGCAGAACACCGGGGTCCCAGGGGACCGGGGCGAAGAGACGCATCCTCCCGTGGAACTAGGAAGCGATGCGCGCCGGCTTGACGTCTGGAGTGGGAGCGCGCCGGCTTGACGTCAGGAGTGGGAACACCACTCCAGGCCTGGCACGGAGATCTCCCTCGGATGCTGCAGACGGGCAGCGCAGAACACAGGGGTCCCAGGGGACCGGGGCGAAGAGACGCATCCTCCCGTGGAATTAGGAAGCGATGCGCGCCGGCTTGACGTCTGGAGTGGGAACACCACTCCAGGCCTGGCACGGAGATCCCCCTCGGATGCTGCAGACGGGCAGCGCAGAACACAGGGGTCCCAGGGGACCGGGGCGAAGAGGCGCATCCTCCCGTGGAAATAGGAAGCGATGCGCGCCGGCTTGACGTCTGGAGTGGGAACACTGGAAAACCTCCCGTAGAGAATTAGAGAGCGTAGACGGCGTCCCACTCCAGGCAAACGGCGACAGGTGGTGAAGTACAGGGGTGGCACGACGTCTCACGCCGGAGACGCGGTAGTAGATTGTAGTAACAAGAACGACCCCACCAGGACTGGAGGGAGGTCCAGGTATTTAAAGCCCTCTGGGGCGCTAATCATAAACTATGACAGCTGCGAAAGGTAGTCCAAGGGTGGGGGCTGGTGAAGAGTAGAGGAGAGTAAAACATCGCAAGGGTGGGGGCTGTTGAGGAGAGTAGACAGGGAAAGTCCAAAGGTGGGGGCTGGTGAGGTGAGGAGACAGGGAATAAAGGTCCAGGGAACAGGAGAAACCTCACAGTTTTGATGCTTCCATTCTATACGACGCCGCTGAATATATAAATGCTGAATTATATCCTTCTACAATCTATTATTTAATTATGCCCATATTGTGTGCATTATTGATTGATTATGAGTATGCCAAATGTTGAATTATATCCTCCTTTTGCCTCATTAATTATATTAATTCATTGATTTCTTTACCTTGCTTCTGTTATTGGTCAAATGACAACCCAATACTTTTTGACTTGTTAATATTCAATGGTCTAGAGAGGACATTTTGTCTCATTCAGCCTATTTTCTTTTCTTTCATTTACTAGACTATTTTCGATAAATAACTAGGAGGTGCTCTTCCTGTGGTAGATTATTGTGGTTATTTCATTTACGTAACGTGGCAGATCAATTATGAATTGTGGTGGCTCCTCCTGTTGCGATGCACCTGCTGTGCTGGTCACCTATAATTAATCCCATCTGTGTCTATTGATTGCTAGATTGCCAGAATACACGCTGAAAAATTGCGTCTTGCCTGGAACATCTGTGTGGGAAATATGAACCCTTTCACTACCACACTACATACGGTTAACCCTTTACTATCACACTACAGACGGTTAACCAGTGTAAAAGCAATCCAAATCACCTGGGAGTGTGATTGTGATGTCACCAGAAAGTACTCAACCTCTACTGTGTTTACGTAACTATGAATTCAACATACCCACAACACTGTCACTCTGAACACTTACAGTAAACTGGAGTTTGTCTGAGGGGTATTCAATTTTGAACAGGTTCTTACATACAATGACGGCCTGCTAAAAGGCATTTTAAATAGATAGGACCACATCAATATTCAATAAGATGAGATGAAATCAATAAAAAAAACACTACAAGACACAACAAACTAAAACACAAGAACACAGGAGCAGATTAGAGATAGATAGATAGATAGATAGATAGATAGATAGATAGATAGATAGATAGATAGATAGATAGATAGATAGATAGATAGATAGATAGATAGATAGATAGATAGATAGATAGATAGATAGATAGATAGATAGATAGATAGATAGATAGATAGATAGATAGATAGATAGATAGATAGATAGATAGATCATTATTTATTGTCTGTTGGTACTGAAAATGTGCTTTACGAAAAAGAAAACACAAGGCAACCATGTTACAGAATAGACGGACAGACAAGACATCAGAGAAACAATGAAATGAACCCCTTCCTTCCCTCCCAACCAATGTTATTAATTTTGATATACTGTAGCACTGCACAGACCCATAAGTCCAAGGTTATTTCATATTGCACAGCCCTTGTATATTGCACTGTCCTCTTGCGACCATGTTGTGACCACATTTCTACCCTACTTGTTAAGTAGGATTATTGAATGTGGCACATAATTAGTTTTAGAATCTTTTCAGGTTCCACTTGGGGGATCTGAAGTGCCTATTTCTGTGTGTAATACATGTGAGGGATCTTCTCTTGATCTTATGGGCCATTCTGAAAATAATTGCAGTGTGACTTTCCAGAAATGTTTGGTTGATCGATTTTCTTTGAGGTGGTTTTAAGGAGGCCCATCACTCTGGATTTAGTTTGACCGTGATGTTGTTATACCAGACGGTGATGCAGTACTGGACAACACTCTGGATGGTAGAACAGTAGATGATGCAGTACTGGAGAACACTCTGGTAGAACAGTAGATGATGCAGTACTGGAGAACACTCTGGTAGAACAGTAGATGATGCAGTACTGGACAACACTCTGGATGGTAGAACAGTAGATGATGCAGTACTGGACAACACTCTGGATGGTAGAACAGTAGATGATGCAGTACTGGACAACACTCTGGATGGTAGAACAGTAGATGATGCAGTACTGGACAACACTCTGGATGGTAGAACAGTAGATGATGCAGTACTGGACAACACTCTGGATGGTAGAACAGTAGATGATGCAGTACTGGAGAACACTCTGGATGGTAGAACAGTAGATGATGCAGTACTGGACAACACTCTGGATGAATTGTATTTTATGTAGGCCTATTTGATGTATGCTACTGTATGTGTGATAACCTTTTTGATCACTTTAGGTTGATGCCCTTTTTAACATCTTGGCCGCCAGGGACTACAGATGAAATCTAGCCTTCTGGATAATTCTGGCGTGTTTACATTTTTTATGTTGATTAATATTCACTGTCCCTTTTGCAAATAAACTTAAACTTAAACTTAAAACAGGCTGAGAATGCTGCAGGTGAAACCGTAGGACCTGAGCCTTATGTAGAAACTACATACAGTGCTTTCTACATCAGTGCAAACAGAGTCGACATGTACGTTCCAGCTCAGAGTATGAAAGTGTTTATAGAGTCCACCTGTTCGAGGGGCTGATCATGAATAAGGACTGGGCTACGATGATCTGCCACAGACCTGGGATCACATATGACTCTGTTGTTTTTGGATCAACACAGTAAGAAGGTGATGAAATCCCCATTATTGGTATGTTGGCAGGCAGAGGGAGATATTCAGCAGCACGATACAATGACAAGAACACACACAAAGCCAAATGATGGGATAGACATATTAGTGTGGTACAGTAGTAATCACTGAGTAGAGGACGTGCAGGTTGGAGAGAAAACATCTACAATATCTCTATACTGTTGCTTTCTCTGTCAAACATTTCACCCTTTTGCAGGCTGTTGTCCCTTCAGCTGAGAGGGGTGGTCTGATATACTGGTACTTTTAGTGGTGGGAAGAATAGTAGACTTCACTCTCTTTGAACCAGTCATACTTCATGTTGTGCATTGTCAGGGGAAATTCCGCCAGCTGTCTAGAAGATGTGTGAACCGGGCGACCACCGCGTATTAGTCCGATCCCTGGGGAAATGGGTGTCGTTCAGGAATAGAACGTCCCTCTCACACATAGAAGAATGAACTGGCAGAGTGGAGGATGCTGTACCACCAGAAACAGATAGGATCTGTACTGACCAGTGTTGGGCAAGTTACTTTTAAAAACGAACTAGTTACAGTTACTAGTTACTTCTTCCACAAAGTAACCAAATTACTTACTCAGTTACAAATGATAAAAGTAACTAGTTACTTCAGAAAGTAACTATTGCGTTACTTTGAAGTACATTTTTTACATAAACAACATACACAAATCTAAACTATTTTAATGTTGCTGTGGGACAAAGTGAGACTAGCCGCCAATCAAATGCCATGTACAGTATATGTAGATATTATAATTACTATGTTTATATAGTGGATCATACAAATACAAACACAATAGATGTTTTGGAACTTTTGATATGTATTAAATTATGCTTGTTAAGCACTATACCAAAAATAAATAACAAATATATACTGATTGATTGTACATTTTAATTAACAGATTGCAGAATGGGTACAGTACAGTACAGCTCAATACACACAATTGTTAAGGGGATGCAGACCAGAGAAAGACTTTCATCTTGTTTACATCAGGGTCCCCCATTTTCAATTCATGACATTTATAATCTAATCTAATCATCTAAAATAATCTAATCATGACATTTAAGACATGCATGACATACAGATATATATATATCTCTGAGCACCTGAAGATATTGTGCTATTAAACCAGGAAGCGCAGCACTATGTTGATAAGGCTGTCAGCAGTAGAGCCTCCACTACTGCAGTGCCCTGCGCTGCAACACAACTAACACAATAATGAACAAAAAACGCTCATAGACCCGCGGTCTCTCGTTGACTGCTCGCTTGTGTTGTTCGTTGGATTCCTCTTGGATTATTTGGGCTCGCCAAACAAACTATCAAAACGTACACGGACCGCGGTCTCTCATTGACTGAGCCGCTTGTGTTGTCGCTGTGTGTCAGACTCTGCATGCTTTCGAACACCCGCCCACCTCTACCTCTGATTGGCTTAGCATGACATTTTACTCAACCTCAGCCAATCGTCAGCATGTATGCGCTTGTTTCACGCGCTGCCCACTAACCAAGGAAGAACAGTATTGCCTCTCGGCGCAGAGATCTGTCTGATGAAAAAAACTGCTTCAATCATAGTAACGCGCCACATTACTCGTTACTGAAAAAACGAACGCCGTTAGTAACGCCGTTATTTATAACGCCGTTATTCCCATCACTGGTACTGACCCAGTGTGGTGCATATCATGGTCCAGGGTAAAATACCTACTTCCCGGTTTAAACAAATACCTTAACACTTTCAGCGCCAGACCCGAGGATAGTCGAGTTAACTCGCCAGCGGTTGAGCGCCATACCTGAGTATAGTCAGGTTTTTATTGCTATTTCTGTTATTCGATTTTTTCTATTTATTTCAGGTTCACGGACCTCGGTGTTACCATAGGAAATCATTCTGAGATCGCTAGAGTGCAATACCGGCCGCATCGCACATACATTTCAAAGCTACTCAGAGTTGCACGAGGGTTTCGGACAGACAAACACTAGGGTTTGAAAGCTCGGCGTTGCTAATAGACATTTTAAATCATTTGAATAAACTTGTCAACACGGCTCAAAACGGCTTTATTCACAGCGCAGGCAGCTAAAGCCGGAAATAAAGCCGGTTTGAGCCGTGTTGACAAGTTTATTCAAATGATTTAAAATGTTTATTAGCAATGTACAACCTGTACATATCCCTTACCTACTCTTACTAGTTATACCGCTGGCCAGTATTACTACTTCCTTTCCTTGTACAGTGTCCTTGAGTCTGAGAAAGGCGCTTCTCTCTTAAAATTCAATCTATTATTATTATTATTATTATAGTGTCTTTATAACTGTATCACTGTACATATTTACACTAGCACTCTGTACATACATCTGATTAGCACTCTGGTTGGATGCCAAACTTATTTCCGTTTGTACTGTACAAATACATTTGAATCTAATCGAATCTAAAGCACGATTGTCAATCTTGACCCAAGCATTGAATAATAATACGACCTCTGCTGGATGTTGTGCGTTACTGCATGTAAATCATCCTAGTGAGAGACAGCTAGGCTCTTAGCCCTGGTGTGTGACTCAGTGACCTCTTCGTGACCCTGTGAACTCTGACCCCGAGCTACTGATCAACAGCCAGCTATAGAGCCACAGGGAAGTGTCTGTTTCCATAGCCGCCATTGCTTCAGCCCAGCCCAGCGCTGAGCTGTCTTCTGCCACAGTTGCCTGGCAACCATCCAGCGCTTCAGGCAAAGCGATATGGACACACACACACACACACACACACACACACACACAGGGACACACACACACGAACACACACACACACACACACACACACACACACACACACACACACACACACACACACACACACACACACACACACACACACACACACACACACACACACACACACACACACACACACACACACACAAACACACACACACACAGACACACACACACACAAAAATGCAGCATTTTGTGCACACTCACATAAATACAGATGCATGAACACACACTTGAGTGCCTACAGATGCACGTTTCTGGGTCAAATGCACTCGGATAAATAAAAAAGAGTGAGTTGCACGTAAGCAATAGCCTGCTAGCGAGTGACCTCCCTCGTTCCATCTGACAGGCTGGAGAGATAAGACGGGCATGGCTAGAGGGCATCTGCATTTTGCTGCATTTTGCTAGCATTATATCTACATTTTTCTTTATTTTTTGTCTCCATTTCTATTTTAGGTCAGGGTGGGTGGGGCGTGACGTGGCCAGTAGGGTTAAGGTATATATAGGTTTAAAGGTTATAGGTTTTTATTAACAACTTTTTAGGGTGGAAAATGATGACGAGTTCAGGTGAAACACGGATACCGTCTCGCCATGACCGGATAGGAAATATACAGTAGTTCATCTGCCATTATTTAAGGTTCTCTCTCTCACCTAAATCAAATCAAATCAAATCAAATGTATTTATAAGGCCCGACAACACACGTTAATGTCCCCATGGGCCGTACGCGTCTTCTTTAAACAAGTCGAGAAGAAAACATAACAATAAGTCAAGAACAGAACAAGAACACCATAAGGTCCAACACATAAATAAATAAATGCAAATAAATGAAAGAATGCAATGAAAGAATGCAAGCACTCCCAGACATACCCCACGCAAAAAAGGTAAGGGAAAAACTCACTAAAACCTAACAATAGGGAAAAATGCTCCACAGGCAGTGTGGAGGAGAGAAACCTTAGAAGGGCCATTCAAGGGGGGATCTCCCTTCTTAGATGTCGGTGATAGTAGTGTTGCAGTAAAATCAGTTGGTAAGCATGCACTCCCTCTCCCTCTCTTCGTCTGTTTCTCTCTGAATCTGGTAAGATCTTATGAAGATCTATCTTGTTCCAGGGTAAACATCCCTACTTCCCGGTCGAAATGAACATGATAATACATTTTATTTGTACAGCACCTTTCATAATACGTATGTGCCGATAAAATGAGACAATTTAAAAAACGATAACGTCAATCTGTCGTCGTATGCACGATCCGTTTCCACTGTATCTTAGAAATACGGAAACACGGATACACCGTCTAGCCATGATGACTGGATAATATACAGTAGTTCATCCACCATTATTTAAGGTCCTCTCTCTCTCTCTCTCTCTCTCTCTCTCGCTTCTTCTGCTTCTCGCTCAGTAAGTTTTCTCCCCCCCCCCCCCCCCCCCCCGATCTGCTGAGTTGGGCTTCCTGCTGACTTTAGAGCTGAGAGCAGCAGTTTCCGGGGCGCCCCGCGCCTCATGAATATTCAACACTTGCTTTAGGTAACGGCCAAGGAACTGTGAAGAGAGTCTTCAACCTCAAAGAGGCGAACGCAGGGCGAGGAGGAGAGAAGCATGCGAGGGGCGGGAGGGGGGCGACATAAGCAGGTTAACTTGAAACGGATATTATATTTATGCCTCTCTCTACTTGTACGTCACCAGTCTGAAGGAAAGAAAAGTCCACCTTTCAGGAAATGAGAAGCCTTATTAAGTGTAAGTGCACATTCATCAACATCTTCAGTTTCCACATCGATGTAATTGTGCCAGAATTAGCTAATGAGCTAGTTTTCATCTGTATGAAATGATCCGTATTCTTCCATCCATGTCCGTTTTCATGTGGACGGTTTGACCCCGGTGGCGTTTCACCCAATATGTGAATCATTCAATTCAAGTTAAACAAAAATGCTAAATCACCAAAAATGGGAGTTACAGATGGAGCATCTGTCGGCGACATGCGGCACCGCCGCGTTGATTTGAATCTCATTTCTTTATGAAGTCCACCAGGGGGCGCACAGCCCGACAGAATGCCCTCTGTTTCCGAGCGTTGACAGGATAGCCACAGCGCATTCAGAAATAGGTCTCGAAAGCTAGATAGCACACGATGAAAATTATTAATATAAATTTGACATTCAACTTATGATGATGAAGGTTAAGACAACCTTTCTCTAGGCTTTTGAAAATGTAGCGAAGCACGAAGCACAACTTTCCAAAAATTATTACTAATATTTCGCAAATCAATATATCATTATTATTATTATTATTATTATTATTATTATTATTATTATTATTATTATTATTATTATTATTATTATTATTATTATTATTATTATTATTATTATTATTATTATTATTATTATTATTATTATTATTATTATTATTATTATTATTATTATTATTATTATTATTATTACTTCACAAACCCTACATTTAAATATATTAATTGAAAGTGGAGGAGGGGAGAAGCTGTTAAGTTGCTCCATTCCCCACTTATCTACGTTGCGTCAACGTTGTATTTATCGTCTGAATTTGATGATAAAATCTAAATATTCTGAAAAGCCAAGACTTTCTTTGCAACTTGCGAATCATTAATGAACGGATCGATTACAAATAGAGCAGCGGGGTAGACTGACAGCATCCATGTCGGAGATAACCGTAGGCAGTTTGTGTTATTATGGGTTTGAATAAAATCATGGAAACATAATAGTTTGAACCTGTCCTCTTCTTGAGCAACAGACTATTATGAGCAAACTAAATTAGACTGGACATGATTAATTACATCAAGCAGAGAACAGAGCAACCCTCGGCACCACGGAGGAACAAAGTTTGGAGACCTATTTCATCCTATTGAGTGACAACAGATAATGACGAAGGGAAAGAGAGGGGACTTTATTAAAGGGAATATTATTGCGGGATGGAGCCGAATCGTGTATTGAATGCATTGGTTCGGTTGGGCCGGATAGGCAGCAGAACCGTGGGAATAGGCTGATTCTGTGATATATTCATAAGAAGGAAAGCAGGTCATTGAATGTTAAATAACAAGATGTGATTTAACTGGGCAGTTGGGATATCATTACCGTTAGTTTGATGTACGAAAAAATTTGTTTAATGAAACTTCTCATGTCACTTGAAAAAAGCAAAATATTTATTTACCGAACTCAAAAATGCTTCAAATATTTTTCCAATATTAAAAAACTAAAAAACCAAAAAACCTAATTACATCATTAAAAAGTGCTCAAATAGTGGTGAAAATACTTTATTGAAGTGGCCGCAGCTTCAGCTGAATGTAGCGAGAAACAGATGCTATAGGCAGCTAGTAGTGGTGGGGGAAATATCCATACGTAGTAGTAGTATCGCAATACTTTGCGTGGCGATACTGTATCGATACAGGGACGCCAAGTATCGATATTTAATTATTTATTAAAAAGAAAATTCAACATTTTTATTTTTTTTGTATAAGTTGCATTGTTCATTTCAATACCTGTAATAGTATAGTAGTCCACACACACACACACACACACACACACACACACACACACACACACACACACACACACACACACACACACACACACACACACACACACACACACACACACACACACACACACACACACACACACACACACACGCGCGCACACACACACACACACACACGTGTGTGCATTCAGTCAGTCAGGTACATGCAACACAGATTACAGTGTTGACATCTGTCTGCTTGAGAAAATACCATGTTCTGCAATAAAAATGATTGAAGTGAGATGAACAGACTGAACTTTATTTTATTAGATAAAACACGTTGACAAAGTTTTACTTTGCAGTTGAAAAAAGGTAATAAATCGCAATATATCGCAATATTAATATCGCAATACTCAGCATATCGCAATATATTTAGTATCGCAATACTGTCGTACAGTATCGTGACTCAAGTAACGTGACAGTATGGTACAGTATGGTGAGGCCTCTGGTGATGCCCACCCCTAGCAGCTAGTAGCCCCTCTCGTGTATGTGATGCACTCCAACAGGGCTGGAGGAGTGAATACACAGTCCCTTATGCCTCCATAGGAAAATCCCACAATTAACTCTGTCTCGCTTGAATAAACTGACTTGGGGACTGACTGAATGTGGGACAGGGACAGTTTTCTTATGTCGCAAGGGCTTCTTGCAGAACAAGAACACATGCACGCCCCCATATCTCTACGTGCGCGCCCACACCCACACACCAGCTCATCATGGATTGTGGGCCAACGTCAACTGATGCCGTCAGAAAGTATTCGCTGGTTAGTCGAATCCATTGGTCATCAGGGCTGCGCCCATAATGTGTTCAACAGTCTTACTATCGGGGCGCTCCAGTAGCACACCACATAGCTCCAGTAGCACACCACATAGCTCCAGTAGCACACCACATAGCGCTCCAGTAGCACACCACATAGCTCCAGTAGCACACCACATAGCTCCAGTAGCACACCACATAGCGCTCCAGTAGCACACCACATAGCGCTCCAGTAGCACACCACATAGCGCTCCAGTAGCACACCACACAGCTCCAGTAGCACACCACATAGCGCTCCAGTAGCACACCACATAGCTCCAGTAGCACACCACACAGCTCCAGTAGCACACCACACAGCTCCAGTAGCACACCACACAGCTCCAGTAGCACACCACATAGCTCCAGTAGCACACCACATAGCTCCAGTAGCACACCACATAGCTCCAGTAGCACCACATAGCTCCAGTAGCACACCACATAGCTCCAGTAGCACACCACATAGCTCCAGTAGCACACCACATAGCTCCAGTAGCACACCACATAGCTCCAGTAGCACCACATAGCGCTCCAGTAGCACACCACATAGCTCCAGTAGCACACCACATAGCTCCAGTAGCACACCACACAGCTCCAGTAGCACACCACACAGCTCCAGTAGCACACCACACAGCTCCAGTAGCACACCACATAGCTCCAGTAGCACACCACACAGCTCCAGTAGCACCACATAGCGCTCCAGTAGCACACCACACAGCTCCAGTAGCACACCACATAGCGCTCTAGTAGCACACCACATAGCGCTCCAGTAGCACCACACATAACGCTCCAGTAGCACACCACATAGCTCCAGTAGCACCACATAGCGCTCCAGTAGCACCACATAGCTCCAGTAGCACCACACAGCTCCAGTAGCACACCACATAGCTCCAGTAGCACACCACATAGCTCCAGTAGCACACCACATAGCTCCAGTAGCACACCACACAGCTCCAGTAGCACACCACACAGCTCCAGTAGCACACCACACAGCTCCAGTAGCACACCACACAGCTCCAGTAGCACACCACATAGCGCTCCAGTAGCACACCACATAGCGCTCCAGTAGCACCACACATAGCGCTCCAGTAGCGCACCACATAGCGCTCCAGTAGCACACCACATAGCTCCAGTAGCACACCACATAGCTCCAGTAGCACACCACATAGCTCCAGTAGCACCACATAGCGCTCCAGTAGCACACCACATAGCTCCAGTAGCACACCACATAGCTCCAGTAGCACACCACACAGCTCCAGTAGCACACCACATAGCGCTCCAGTAGCACACCACATAGCTCCAGTAGCACCACATAGCGCTCCAGTAGCACACCACACAGCTCCAGTAGCACCACACAGCTCCAGTAGCACACCACACAGCTCCAGTAGCACCACACAGCTCCAGTAGCACCACACAGCTCCAGTAGCACCACATAGCGCTCCAGTAGCACCACACAGCTCCAGTAGCACCACATAGCGCTCCAGTAGCACCACACAGCTCCAGTAGCACCACATAGCGCTCCAGTAGCACACCACATAGCTCCAGTAGCACCACATAGCTCCAGTAGCACCACATAGCGCTCCAGTAGCACCACATAGCTCCAGTAGCACACCACATAGCTCCAGTAGCACACCACATAGCTCCAGTAGCACCACATAGCTCCAGTAGCACCACATAGCTCCAGTAGCACCACATAGCGCTCCAGTAGCACCACATAGCTCCAGTAGCACACCACATAGCTCCAGTAGCACACCACATAGCTCCAGTAGCACACCACATAGCTCCAGTAGCACACCACATAGCTCCAGTAGCACCACATAGCTCCAGTAGCACCACATAGCTCCAGTAGCACCACACAGCTCCAGTAGCACCACATAGCTCCAGTAGCACACCACATAGCTCCAGTAGCACCACATAGCTCCAGTAGCACACCACATAGCTCCAGTAGCACCACACAGCTCCAGTAGCACCACATAGCTCCAGTAGCACACCACACAGCTCCAGTAGCACACCACATAGCGCTCCAGTAGCACACCACATAGCGCTCCAGTAGCACACCACATAGCGCTCCAGTAGCACACCACATAGCGCTCCAGTAGCACCACATAGCGCTCCAGTAGCACCACATAGCTCCAGTAGCACCACACAGCTCCAGTAGCACCACATAGCTCCAGTAGCACCACATAGCTCCAGTAGCACACCACACAGCTCCAGTAGCACACCACATAGCGCTCCAGTAGCACACCACATAGCGCTCCAGTAGCACACCACATAGCGCTCCAGTAGCACCACATAGCGCTCCAGTAGCACCACATAGCTCCAGTAGCACCACACAGCTCCAGTAGCACCACATAGCTCCAGTAGCACCACATAGCGCTCCAGTAGCACCACATAGCTCCAGTAGCACACCACACAGCTCCAGTAGCACCACATAGCTCCAGTAGCACACCACACAGCTCCAGTAGCACCACATAGCTCCAGTAGCACCACATAGCTCCAGTAGCACACCACATAGCGCTCCAGTAGCACACCACATAGCTCCAGTAGCACACCACACAGCTCCAGTAGCACCACATAGCGCTCCAGTAGCACCACACAGCGCTCCAGTAGCACCACATAGCGCTCCAGTAGCACCACATAGCGCTCCAGTAGCACCACATAGCGCTCCAGTAGCACCACATAGCGCTCCAGTAGCACACCACATAGCTCCAGTAGCACCACATAGCGCTCCAGTAGCACACCACATAGCTCCAGTAGCACACCACATAGCGCACTGAGTCACCAAGCGGTCGCCCCGGGTTCGATTCACCCTCTCTCCTCTGTCAGTCCTGCGTGGCCAAAAGGTCCTGCGTTTACCAAAAAAAGCCGAAAATGCTATAGATAAAATCGTTAAAAAAATAAAAACAGTCTTACTATTTATTGTACACGTTAATCCATGGATCATATTGATTAGGCTAACTAAAGTAAAGGAAATACAAATTTAAAAAAAGTTGTGTTTCCCAACGTTATCATTATTCTCCGCCTGTCATCACGCCTTTACAAGCGTCAACGTTTTTCTTTATCATCTGAATTTGATGATCAAATCGGGAACGAGAGCGGAGACCTGAGCAATTTAACAACCCTCGGCACCGGGCTGTTTCTCCCCTCCTCCCCCCTCCCCTTTACTAGAGACGGAAAGTAACCTGGTGTAACCCAAGCGCCCCCTACTGGTTGAGTATTGTTAATACAGCAACTACCAGGCTACCATGCAGCAATGGCAGCGTTTGACTCTGCTCCATCTGTAGTACATGGTTTTTTTAGGATGGCAGCAGTGTGATGGGAGTGAGCCTTCTGTGATTCTATGTAGTTCTACGGTTACACACCGCATCGATCCATCCGTGACGAGTCACAATGTGCGCAGTGAAAAGGACCTCTCTCCGTCACGCCGTTCTGTCACAATGGTTCTAGGATGTCTTGTTCCATTAGGCACGAATCACATACAGTACAGTAACAAATAAATAAATAAATAAAACAAACAAAGGAATTGCTTCATCTACTTCATGTAATTCTGCACACACTACTGACTGTGACCCGCGGTGAGTACAGCGGGAGCTATTAGGAGCAGCCGGGCTATTGTTGGCCTGTTCCGCTCTCCTCTATTGAGGCACAGAAACATCCTGTGCCGTCGTCACCTGATTCAAAGTGAGAGTTGCCAGAATGGGAGTTCGTGGTAAGCTAGCCACTCATCTCACCGTTGTAATGGGAACAGGCAATTGCATACAGCCAGGAATGAACAGGATGAAAAACAAGCCTTAACGTGAGCAGGGGCGATGAGAAAGAGATTGGGGGGTGAAGAGGGTTTGAAGAGAAGAGGTTTGATGGATTCAAAGAAACAAGATGCTGATGTGAGATACGAACTGGCGGATGAGATGGAGATGGAGATCGGTTTGCAAAATGTTATGAACACCTGCTGTTTTGAAGAAATATAGGCCAGGACCGCCCAAAGTAGATCCTCGACAAAATATTTTTTGTCCCTCCAAAACCGGAGAGTGATGCGATTTTTTTTTTTGTAAGTTATGATGCAAATAAATCATACCTGGGGAGTCATTTTGAGGTTTTAGAGGGATTCCATTCACACATATATACTGTACTGTGACATTTACAGGCATCTGCATTTCATTGAGAAATGAAGTACACCTCTAGGTGGCTGCCTTGGTGTATCGCCAAATTCACAATACTTTATATGAAACAGTTTTTCTATACTAGCTTAGATTTGTAGCGCACTGTTACTAGAGAAGATGCTAGCTACCGTTTAGGCTACTTACTGTACTGTAGTTCTGGTAAGCTCCATTTGTACCATTCAGTGTTTTTCTGCACCGTACGCAGTTGTGAGGCACCATTGCATCTATCTCTCCCTTATAATGCGATACGTATCTAGATAGATTATTAATATGGAACGATTTGATGCGATTCGATGTCATCCAATTGTTTAATGTAGACATTAGAGACATACAATAATACAATACTTAAAGGGGAACTCCACTTTTTTTGGAAATTTGCTTATTTAACATCTTCCCTGGAGTTAGACAAGAAGATGCATACCTTTTTTGTCTCTGTGCGTGCATTTTAGCTTTGGGAATAGACGCTCCGTTAGCATAGCTTAGCTTCATCACTGGAAGTGAGGCAGGACAGTAGCCTTACAGTGCCTGATTGCAAGGTCTGACATTGACCAAACTTGATATGCATGACCTTGGTGGGCTCTAGGTCAACTCCTGAAAAGGGGGTCAATGTCAGACCTTGCAATCAAAGGTTAGGGGGCGCACTGAAATTATGGCAAGGGTTATTAGCCCCCTAACTTTTGATTGCAAAGTCTGACATTGACCCCCTTTTCAGGAGTTGACCTAGAGCCCACCAAGGTCATGCATATCAAGTTTGGTCAATGTCAGACCTTGCAATACACTGTAAGGCACTGTAAGGCTACTGTCCTGCCTCACTTCCAGTGATGAAGCTAAGCTATGCTAACGGAGCGTCTATTCCCAAAGCTAAAATGCACGCACAGAGACAAAAAAGGTATGCATCTTCTTGTCTAACTCCAGGGAAGATGTTAAATAAGCTAATTCCCAAAAAAAAGTGGAGTTCCCCTTTAAACAAATATATTAAGAGATATCTTCCAAACTTGTCAAGTATGTAACTGTTGTGTATTTTATAATTTGTTTTGTTTGACTGGAATGTTAGATTTTATAATGTGCATTTGTATATATGTATACATTTTTTATTTGTGTTTTGTTTTATTTTTTATTCGTATTTTTTGTTGTACATTTGTATTGTATTTGTTTTGTCCAGGACCCCAGGAAGACTAGCTCTTTCATGTGTCTCTAATGGGGATCCTTTTAATAAACATAAACATAAACATAAACATAAACATAAACATGTAGACATTGTGGATTTTCCATTTACCATTGATAACAAACTAAACATTTTTATTATCTAGTGGACAGTGTTCAGCACGGTTAAATGCAGGGTCAGCACTAGAATATAAACTGTGTGCAGTGACAGAATTAATTCATTCAATCTTTATTTAATCTTGAAATATAAGTGAGAGCAGGCTCACATCTACAATGACGTTGAGATTAACAATACGTTATACAAAAACAATATAAAAACAGGAAAGTAAATCGATCAATTGAACAATTACAGACTGCGGTGAAATGGTTGGCTATTATAGATTTAAACTGACGGATACAGAATCGAGTTCCACGTTTCAGGGGCATAGAAGCTAAAAGCAGATTTTCCTAATTCCGTGCAAACTCTGGGGACCTATACGCGTACGCAATATGCAATATGTTCAAAAGCAGCTGTTAGTACTGTACTCATTTATTTTGTGTTGAGTGAATGAGAGACCTTGTCATGCTCCAGGGCCGCAGCTTCAGCTGACGTATGTGTGAATATCCTCTCAGCACACGGCCACTCAGATCACTGCCTGGTATGGAAACAGCACGGCACAGGACAAGAAGGCCCTACAGAAAGTGGTGCGCTCAGCCGAGCGTACCACGGGTATTGCACTACCACCCCTGCAGGTTCTATACAACAAGAGGTGCAAATCCAGAGCCTGCAGGATAATGAAAGACCCTCACCACCCCAATAACAGCCTGTTTCAGCTGCTGAGGTCAGGCAGACGCCTGCGAACCCCAGCTACTAGGACAGAGCGGCTTAGGCTCAGCTTCTTCCCCCAGGCCATCAGAGCCATGAACAATGAACATTGAGTGCTCAGAACATTGAACTGTCCACACACAAGCACACATGAACACACACACGACACGCACACTGTGCACGCTCACACACGAGCAGCCACTTAACACTTTAACATGAGCGGGCACACACTCATGTCGCACACACGCACACTTATGGCCAAAGGAAAGGACACTTTAAATTAGAATAACAGGAACAGTGTATTGCACTACCAAAGCTAACTAGCATGTCACACATGCTCTGTAAATAACTATGTACAGATACCGAGATGTCACTCCATGTTACCTGCTACCTGTTACTGCACAATGTTGTTTCTTCTTTTGATTCTATTATATGTACCACTGTATTGCACATCGTTGCGGGCAAGACCACCCGCATTTCATTGTATACCTGTATGCCGTGACAATTAAAACTCTTGACTTGACTTGACTTGAGTGACAACGTCTTGAAGCGAGGGTGCGGAGCAGATGCATTGTCCAGGAGGTCGTGGAGGTGTGTGTACTGTTTCTCAAAGTCATTTTGAGACGCCTTCTTCATCTCATTAAATGTGTTCTCAGTGGTATTCTTTGTAAAAAAAAAAAATTGGTATGCGTGTTAAAATAATAGCTATTTAACACTCATTTAAACAAAAATATACCACTTACAGCACCGGCTTTAATGAGTGCCGTGTCTTCATTGGATGCCTCAAAGTGCTTTTGAAGTTTATGAATATAGACAATATATCATAATATATTAATATTAATTATATATGTTTTTTGGGACGGTTGGTGAATCCCAAAATCGGCCCGAAAAGGTCTCAAATGGCCCTAAGAGAAAGCCCTTTTTGTCGTAAGTCCTTGGAGAATGAGACCCAATGTCCATAAACATATATGAACGAAATACATGGTCTAGAAAATAAACTCAAAACAAGATCAGAGACATAAGGCAGACACTATAGCGAAAAAATTGAAGATTGACATGCTATAGTGTCTGCCTTATGTCTCTAAACTTGTTTTGAGTTTATTTATATATCAGCAGACAATCGGTATCTGCCGATATCACACAATTGGTATCGGCCAATCGGAGGTCATTTAAAAAAGCAAGATTAAATAGCTACAAATGGTCAATCCAAATGATTGTATACACCACTGCCGCTAGACCCATCTCCTTGGTCTCGTCTCGTCTTAAACTATCAATGCACAGAACACTTGCAGCCCGTGGTGGAAAGTGTTTTACTCTTGTCTTGTCCTTAAGTAAAATTGAGGGAACTTTGTACTTTTACTCCACTACATTTCAAAGGAAATATTGTACTATTTACTCCACTATATTCATCTGAACTCATCAGTTGTTAGTTACTGTACTTTGAAAAAACATCTTTTTAATAGATAACATTGCAAAAAGGGATGAAGTTTGATGAAATTTGAAGCCTGCTAACTTCAACAAGACGTGTTCAGAGCAGCATCACTGGACCACATACATACCACTTTAACATAACATACGGTTATTCTATAACCATAGTTATATGAGTATAGCGAGCGCTCTGCTCGTAGTGGAACTGTCCCTTTATCCAGTCTAATAATGAATAATTTTCTCCACATGCACACACCCATCCGCCTGGCCACACCCACATCCGCTCCTCTACATAAGCGGGGTCGTGGCCACACCATCATCTCCTTCCCAAGTCTTTCACCACCAAAGGCGAAGTGAGTCCGAGCAGAGCGCTCGCTATACTCATATAACTATGGTTATAGAATAACCGTATGTTATATATTGTAATAGCTTATGCTCTGCTTGTAGTGGAACACAGGAGCTGAGCAGAGCGGAAGCTTGACAGATGTACCCGCTGAGGCCCCCCACAACCATCAGAACTGGGGAGGACCCGAGCCCCCTGGACCCCCCTAGAGGAGGAAGGGAAAGAATCGGATTGATGTATTGATCTACCCCGTCATCTCCCCCCAGAGATGAACGTGAGCCGCCGAGTCTAACCTAGTACACTGGCACTCGGTAGAGATAAAAAATCTCCTTCCCAGTCACCCGCATAAAAAACGCCGTTCTTATGAATTGGGCAACCAAGGCGCGCCAGCCCATAATGTGGTTTCACACCGAAAGCACCCAGGGCCAGCGCTATGTACACGTTGAGATCCAAAAAACACATCAATGGTAAATTCTAATAAGAAAACCAGACAACGTTCCCTCCATGCTGTCTGGGACGAGCAGCAGGAAGCCAGTCAAATAAGACACAGATATGGGTCCCATATGACGCGTCTGAGGGTAAAAAACCCTGTCAACACTGCTCTGTACACAAGAGGGAGGACAGAGAATCCCCCAGAGAGACCTCCACGTGAGTAACAATTGAAAAGATATATGTAATTACTGGGCCAAGTGACCAAAGGCCCAATACACATTCCAATAGAGAGCAGAGCAGAAAACAAACAGTTTCCAACGCATCGCATCACCCAACCTTGACAATGACAGTGGTCCGTAGTACGGAGCCTGAAAGAACTCACGGAAGTCTCATGGCCAATGGAAACGCGCCCAGTGACGTATTCCATGGTTGGGGAAATCCCGTGACCCACTTATCCTAATATGGCGTGGGACCAGGGAACTCCCCTCCCCCCTTTCCCCTCCCTGTGACGCGCTGACCCCACAGCTCGACAGGGAGATCGACAAATAGGAGGTCCAACCCCCTGGCCAATCAGTAAAAGGGGGGAGGGGTTTATCAGTTCACCCCCTATGACCCCACACCCCGGATATGATGAAAATAACAAGCAGCGCATGACACCAGTTGTCATGACCATGTAGCATGCTACATGAAAAGCGTATATACCTCTAGGATAAAGCTTAACAGTTTGCACGCCAGCCACAGACGATAAACTAATTTGTGTAAAAAACTGGCTTTTATACAAGGCTTAGGCTCATGTGCGGAAAAAACTTGCCACCCGCATTTTTATACCTTTACCAAGTAAAGAAACAACAGACGTTAAAGAGAGGGTCCAAAGACCTCGGTACAATAGCTACATATGTGATCACTTCTGTAGGCTAACACTCAACCTAGTTGTGGACTCGATGCCACGTTTCCTAAACGTAACAGAACACACACAACCCCTCAGATAAAAAACGTAAAGTTCACTCTTACTACTGGAAGAAGAACGCCGTCTTTTATGATGAGAGAAGACAAGTCTTTCGACCGAGTGCTAGCCACAGGCCTTGCTAAGAACACATATATATAACTACCAGAAAACAATTTTCAAATAAAACTGCCCCACTCCCTAAGCAAGCACACAACCCCACAGCTAGGTGAGGGTTATACATCGTATCCCCAATATAAAGTGAATAAACACACGTTTTGTAAAAAAAAAAATAGTCCCTGGGGGGGGGGGGGGGGGGGGACAGGGGTAAACAGTGGAGTCACTAGCGCTGCCTGCCGCGTGGAGAGCGCCGTTTGCCCCCACGGGGAGCCAGCCCGGAGGGACGGTGCTAGGGAGGCTCCTGGTCACATCGATCCCTACCGTACCCTCCAGGCGCAGGACGACTGGCTGCAGCGGTCGCGCCACTCCCTCCACTCCTGGCCTTGTTGGCGGAAGGCCCAGCAGCGGCGGCGGTGATGGTGGCAACGGCGCAGGCCTCTGCCGGCGTTGCTTCCTCCGGACATTACCGGTGGCATCGGGTCGGGGGAAATGGGGCTGGAGCACGGAGCGCTCCTCCTCCATCTCCCTGCAGGCTGCCGTCATCTGCTGCATGGCCGACCCGAACAATCCAGCATCGGAGAGCGGGGCCTCGAGCAGGGGAATCCTCTGCTGGTCCGGCACCCGCACCTGCTCCAGCCAAAGGTGGCGCTGGATGAGAGTGGCCAGGGCGCGCTCCTTCCCGGCGGCTATCGCCTGCAGCTAGGTTAGGTGCAGGATGGCTCCAGCCGCCTGGGCGTGAAGGTCAAGGTGTTGATGGTCATCTAGTACCGACCCGCCCGCCATCAGCCCCGACATGTAGCGCGCCAGCTGCGTGTGTTGTTGGAGGTCGCAGCCAGGCTCTGTGTCGAGGCGATGTACACCTGGTCACTCCACGAAGCCAACTGCCTAGCCGGTTTCCCCTGGGGAACCGGCTTCCTTAACGGCTCCCACACCATTTCGGGGCAAAGTATGGCTGCCATCGGGCTATCAATTCGAGGCACCCCGTCCCTTAGCCCCTGGACCAAACCCACCACCCGCGTGACGCAGGTAGGCAGGGGTAAGGCCAACAATGCGGGATATTACCTGTCCCTGTGCCACGTAAGCCTCCATTGCTGGGAAAAATGGGCAGACAACGCTCGTCTCTCTCACAGGACGACGTTGCCAGAGATGACCTATCATGTCATCAGGAACAGGTGTCGGCAGTGGCTGCGGCGGCCGCCATGAGGTCGGGGAACAAGGCAAGCAACTCCCCTTGCATACCTGCCTCCACGTCACTCCCGTTCCTCGTGTACGGGAGGCTGCACCGGGCGCCAACATCCGACGCGGAAGATAGCTGGGCATCTCGTCTCGGGGTTGGAGGTTCTAACCCAGTACCAGAGTACAAGGAACCCCAAGGAGACGCAGCACTCCCTGCCACTCCCTGAGGGGGAGAGTGATACGTCTCTGCTGGGCCTTCGAACAAGAGAGCTCCCGCCCCCTCCATGTAATCTTCAGTTTCCATCGGAAATGGAGAAGAGGCAAGAGACCTCTCGCTCGGCTCCAGCACAACACTACAACCAGGCCGCTCACCCCCGCTGCTCGCCGTCTTACGACGAGAGCGAGCAGAGGCGAAGAGTCTGCGACGCAAATCCTCGGCCACCAGAGGTACTGTCGGCCTATCGGCCGACTGTCCCCTGGCGGGGGAACCAGGGCCGGAACCCGGCCACCTCACAGGAGATGGGGGCTCAACGGCCCCTCGGCAAGGCACACTCTCTACCGGGCGCCGCCCAGGCGCACCTGGCTGCCACGACCGTGGAGCACGGAGGACGCCGCAAAAGTGAAGTGCTGGTGGAGGGTAACGTTGTGACCGTCTAGACCAGTGGTCATCAACTTTTTAAGCCCAAGATCACTTTATTATTTTTTGGTGAAGGCAAGATCTACCTATTGAAGCGTTGAGAGAAAAAGACAGCCAAGATTGTACTTTAAACTAAATGACTTTTATTTGCCTGTATTCTAATTATATGCAATGCTTTGGTCCAACATTAAAACGTCAAAGTAGAACTGTAATATGTACTTTCTCAGTCAGTGCTAAGTGCAGTCATCTTATGCAGCATCACTTTTCACATCAAAACAAAAGTAGAACTGTAATGTGGACTTTCTCATATTATTAACATTGACAAACATATTTACAATTAGCATTTTATAAAGTAGAACTGCAATATGTACTTTCTCAGTCAGTGCTAAGTGCAGTCCTCTTATGCAGCATCACTTTTCACATCAAAACAAAAGTAGAACTGTAATGTGGACTCTTATATTATTAACATTAGAAAATGCTAATTGTAAATATGTTTGTCAAAGTAGAACTGTAATATGTACTTTCTCAGTCAGTGCTAAGTGCAGTAATCTTATGCAGCATCACTTTTCACATCAAAACAAAAGTAGAACTGTAATGTGGACTCTCAGGGAAAGATCTAAAAAAGAAAAGAAAAAAACGTGGACATTTTTTTAGGGAAAGATCTACAGGGAAGATCTCAAAGATCGACCAGTCTTTGGTTGGTGACCACTGGTCTAGACCCTCCAACGGCGAAGACATTATCTCTTCGTTTTTTTTGGAAATTTGCGAGAGAGAAAAAACAAAGATACAATGTCAACGTAGCTCCTTTCCAACAACTATTTTGGCACTAAACTTAAAGTGGTGTGTTACAGACACTTTTCGGTGGTGAAAATAGGGAAGGAGCTGATGGTGTGGCCACGACCCAGCTTATGTAGAGGAGCGGATGTGGGTGTGGTCAGGCCGATGGGTGTGTGCATGTGGAGAAAATTATTCATTATTAGACTGGATAAAGGGACAGTTCCACTACGAGCAGAGCGTAAGCTATTACGATATATAACCTTTAATCAGAGCAGCATAACTGGACCACATACCACTTTAACAGAACCTTTAATCAGAGCAGCATAACTGGACCACATACCCCTTTAACAGAACCTATAATCAGAGCAGCATCACTGGACCACATACCACTTTAACAGAACCTTTAATCAGAGCAGCATAACTGGACCACATACCCCTTTAACAGAACCTATAATCAGAGCAGCATCACTGGACCACATACCACTTTAACAGAACCTTTAATCAGAGCAGCATAACTGGACCACATACCACTTTAACAGAACCTTTAATCAGAGCAGCATAACTGGACCACATACCACTTTAAAGGCCAACCTTCATGTTGTATTTTTGTTCAATAAACAATGTGGACTAGGCCAACGGTGACTTTCATGAAGAAGGAAAAAAAAGTATTGAAATTGACCCAGTTTTTGCGTTTTTATCAAACATTTTGTCTGCCCAACACAATCACCACGCACGTGGATATTTTAATCAATGGTTCATAACGTGCGTGTGTAATCGAAATGATGTCGTCACAAGAGGTGCAGGGCACCAGGGGGCTCACCAGGGGGCGCTGAGAGTCACACACAGCTAGTGGCAGGCACTGAGAGCCTTGCTACTACTAGCCGAATGAAAATGTATCTGTTTCACCTAACAACACTATTGCTCCGTGATCATAGCCATCCATCTCTAAAGCTAACCACTATTTGTAAAAGCCACAACCACGTTACCATATTTGTAATAATGTAAATCATTGTGTCGTTGTACATATTGTGTACACCGTTATAAGCTAACATAGCTTAGCTTGGTAGCTATTGTGCTAACAACATATCCCGACGGTTGGTTCTCTCCTCTCTGTACACCCCCGTCCCCACAGGTACCCTGCCGGGGAGCCCATGGACGCGACAACGGCGGCAGCCGTAGGTTGCTCGAGCCCGCCGTAACGCTAGTGGTACACGATAGCTATGAGCTAACTAACGCTACGGCCGCCGCTGTTGTCGCGTCCACAAGCTCCCCGGCAGGACACCCGGGAGGACGGGGGCACACAAAGAGGAGAGAACCACCCCAAATCGAGCACTCATGCCGGCCGACAAGCCGGACACCGCGGTTGTTGTTAGCACAACAGTAGCCCACTGTGATGCACCGAGTGGGCCACCATTGATCAACGTGCAGCGACGTGTAGCTTGCATGATGCGTGTGTAGTGCTTTGCCACACAGGTCTGAGAAGAGGACCTGCACATGATTTTACTCGTTCCCCAAACTCCTCTACATGCCCCGATCTCAAATGGTTCACGACAGTAGACATAATGCTAACGTTAGCCAGCGCCATATATCGAGTAGTACTATGACCCGGACGAGCATAAGGCATACGTTTCCTGAAGTGACGTCACGGCCGTGCTAGCGTCTGATAAGCTTTTAGATTCGGCTCATTAATATGCACCTGTAGTGACGTCGGCGTTTGATTCGCGCGTGCATGTTATTCGTGCATGGACCTTTTTAACTCTTTCGGAGTGGCATTTCCGGTGTCAAATGGAAAAAAATAAATAATGAAATTATATACCAATGATGTAAACTACCCATAATTGATCAGTAGGGTTTAACCTGGATGTTGGGCTTTAACAGAACCTTTAATCAGAGCAGCATAACTGGACCACATACCACTTTAACAGAACCTTTAATCAGAGCAGCATAACTGGACCACATACCCCTTTAACATAACCTATAATCAGAGCAGCATCACTGGACCACATACCACTTTAACAGAACCTTTAATCAGAGCAGCATAACTGGACCACATACCACTTTAACAGAACCTTTAATCAGAGCAGCATAACTGGACCACATACCCCTTTAACAGAACCTTTAATCAGAGCAGCATAACTGGACCACATACCCCTTTAACAGAACCTTTAATCAGAGCAGCATAACTGGACCACATACCACTTTAACAGAACCTTTAATCAGGGCAGCATAACTGGACCACACACCACTTTAACAGAACCTTTAATCAGAGCAGTATAACTGGACCACATACCACTTTAACATAACCTTTAATCAGAGCAGCATAACTGGACCACATACCACTTTAACAGAACCTTTAATCAGAGCAGCATAACTGGACCACATACCACTTTAACATCACCTTTAATCAGAGCAGTATAACTGGACCACATACCACTTTAACAGAACCTATAATCAGAGCAGTATAACTGGACCACATACCACTTTAACATAACCTTTAATCAGAGCAGTATAACTGGACCACATACCACTTTAACATAACCTTTAATCAGAGCAGCATAACTGGACCACATACCACTTTAACAGAACCTTTAATCAGAGCAGCATAACTGGACCACATACCACTTTAACATCACCTTTAATCAGAGCAGTATAACTGGACCACATACCACTTTAACAGAACCTATAATCAGAGCAGTATAACTGGACCACATACCACTTTAACAGAACCTTTAATCAGAGCAGCATAACTTGACCACATACCACTTTAAGATAACCGTTAATCAGAGCAGTATAACTGGACCACATACCACTTTAACAGAACCTTTAATCAGAGCAGCATAACTGGACCACATACCACTTTAAGATAACCGTTAATCAGAGCAGTATAACTGGACCACATACCACTTTAACAGAACCTTTAATCAGAGCAGCATAACTGGACCACATACCACTTTAACATAACCTTTAATCAGAGCAGCATAACTGGACCACATACCCCTTTAACATAACCTTTAATCAGAGCAGCATAACTGGACCACATACCACTTTAACATAACCTATAATCAGAGCAGCATAACTGGACCACATACCACTTTAACATAACCTATAATCAGAGCAGTATAACTGGACCACATACCACTTTAACAGAACCTATAATCAGAGCAGTATAACTGGACCACATACCACTTTAACATAACCTATAATCAGAGCAGTATAACTGGACCACACACCACTTTAACATAACCTATAATCAGAGCAGTATAACTGGACCACATACCACTTTAACAGAACCTATAATCAGAGCAGTATAACTGGACCACACACCACTTTAACAGAACCTTTAGAGGTCAGTGGTTTGAGGCTAGAACGCTCCCAAGCACTGGAATACACAGACATCATGGAGAATATGTACTTTTGCTTTTGATACTTCAGTACACATCCAATAAAATAAAAAGTGCTATTTTATCTAGTCTACTTTTAGGTAAAGGAACTGTGTACTTCTTCTACCACTGCATACACGCATCCTTTTGGATTTTAAAACACCCGTTTAGAGGAAAGCTAGAAGCGGACTTCTTACCGTCCTTCTCCGAGCGATGTTCAACTGTTGGCAGCGGGAGGAGCGCTGCCTCTTGCTTCCTGAGGTGAGAAATGTTCTCCTTTGCACGCGGCACACAGCGTCGACGGTGGGCCTTTCCCCCAGAGTTCATTAATTAGTTAATTAGTTAATTAGTCTGAACAGATGGCTGTGCAACACAAATCAGAAGGCTTCGGAGGCCCTGGAGCAGAGGGGAGGGTGGGGGGAAGGTGAGCGCCGAGCGGGGCAGCCTTCTTAAATCTTCCCTTCCGCCAGACAACCAGCGACGAGGAGTGGGGACCTGTCTGTCTGTCTGTCTGTCTGTCTGTCTGTCTGTCTGTCTGTCTGTCTGTCTGTCTGTCTGTCTGTCTGTCTGTAGTGTGGACTGTAGAAGAAACATCACACGTTGTCTCAACTTATATATTCAAGCAAGCTTTTGGCATTGGCTTTTTTTTTTTTTTTTTTTTTTTGAACTAAATAGAAATCAGATTTGGGGTTTGCAAAAAGGTTAAAGTCTTGGTAAAGCAAGATCAGAGATTTGTTTCTAGACAAAAATATTCAGAAAATATTTGCTGAAAACACGTGAAAAGACTGAACTATGTGGTCTTCCTCTGCTCCCCGACTCTGGAATCAAGTCCCATCACACATCAAAGAAGCCCCATCCGTAGAAACATTTAAGTCCCACCTCAAAACCCACCCGTTCAACCTTGCATTGCATACCATCACTCCTGACCCCCCAACCCCTGCATCACTTACATTTTCACATCTGTACACACCTATATATTATTATTTATTAAAAATGTCCTCTCTGTCTTGTCTCTAAGCTGTCTCCCTTTCGCTGTAGTATCCCCACCATGTTGTCATTGTGAAAGTCCATGTACTGTGTTTGTCCCTCATGTACTGTGTTTGTCCATGTACTGTGTTTGTCCATGTACTGTGTTTGTCCCTCATGTACTGTGTTTGTCCCTCATGTACTGTGTTTGTCCCTCATGTACTGTGTTTGTCCATGTACTGTGTTTGTCCATGTACTGTGTTTGTCCCTCATGTACTGTGTTTGTCCCTCATGTACTGTGTTTGTCCCTCATGTACTGTGTTTGTCCATCATGTACTGTGTTTGTCCCTCATGTACTATGTTTGTCCATGTACTGTGTTTGTCCATGTACTGTGTTTGTCCATGTACTGTGTTTGTCCATGTACTGTGTTTGTCCCTCATGTACTATGTTTGTCCATGTACTGTGTTTGTCCATGTACTGTGTTTGTCCATCATGTACTGTGTTTGTCCCTCATGTACTGTGTTTGTCCCTCATGTACTATGTTTGTCCCTCATGTACTATGTTTGTCCATGTACTGTGTTTGTCCATGTACTGTGTTTGTCCATGTACTGTGTTTGTCCCTGTACTGTGTTTGTCCATGTACTGTGTTTGTCCATGTACTGTGTTTGTCCCTCATGTACTGTGTTTGTCCCTCATGTACTATGTTTGTCCCTCATGTACTATGTTTGTCCATGTACTGTGTTTGTCCATGTACTGTGTTTGTCCATGTACTGTGTTTGTCCCTGTACTGTGTTTGTCCATGTACTGTGTTTGTCCCTCATGTACTGTGTTTGTCCATCATGTACTGTGTTTGTCCATGTACTGTGTTTGTCCATGTACTGTGTTTGTCCCTCATGTACTGTGTTTGTCCCTCATGTACTGTGTTTGTCCCTCATGTACTGTGTTTGTCCATCATGTACTGTGTTTGTCCCTCATGTACTATGTTTGTCCATGTACTGTGTTTGTCCATGTACTGTGTTTGTCCATGTACTGTGTTTGTCCATGTACTGTGTTTGTCCCTCATGTACTATGTTTGTCCATGTACTGTGTTTGTCCATGTACTGTGTTTGTCCATCATGTACTGTGTTTGTCCCTCATGTACTGTGTTTGTCCCTCATGTACTATGTTTGTCCCTCATGTACTATGTTTGTCCATGTACTGTGTTTGTCCATGTACTGTGTTTGTCCATGTACTGTGTTTGTCCCTGTACTGTGTTTGTCCATGTACTGTGTTTGTCCATGTACTGTGTTTGTCCCTCATGTACTGTGTTTGTCCCTCATGTACTATGTTTGTCCCTCATGTACTATGTTTGTCCATGTACTGTGTTTGTCCATGTACTGTGTTTGTCCATGTACTGTGTTTGTCCCTGTACTGTGTTTGTCCATGTACTGTGTTTGTCCCTCATGTACTGTGTTTGTCCATCATGTACTGTGTTTGTCCATGTACTGTGTTTGTCCATCATGTACTGTGTTTGTCCATCATGTACTGTGTTTGTCCATGTACTGTGTTTGTCCATGTACTGTGTTTGTCCATGTACTGTGTTTGTCCATGTACTCTGTTTGTCCCTCATGTACTATGTTTGTCCATGTACTGTGTTTGTCCCTCATGTACTGTGTTTGTCCATGTACTGTGTTTGTCCCTCATGTACTGTGTTTGTCCATGTACTGTGTTTGTCCCTCATGTACTGTGTTTATCCCTCATGTACTGTGTTTGTCCCTCATGTACTGTGTTTGTCCATGTACTGTGTTTGTCCCTCATGTACTGTGTTTGTCCATGTACTGTGTTTGTCCATGTACTGTGTTTGTCCATGTACTGTGTTTGTCCCTCATGTACTGTGTTTGTCCATGTACTGTGTTTGTCCATGTACTGTGTTTGTCCATGTACTGTGTTTGTCCATCATGTACTGTGTTTGTCCATGTACTGTGTTTGTCCATGTACTGTGTTTGTCCATGTACTATAATGCAATGTATGTAAAGTGCTTTGAGATACCTTATGTAAGGCGCTATATAAAATACATTTATTATTATTATTATTATTATTATTATTATTATTATTATTATTATTATTATTATTATTATTATTATTATTATTATTATTATTATTATTATTATTATTATTATTATTATTATTATTATTATTATAATAATTATTATTATTATTATTATTACTGAATTGTGAAGTTCGACCATTCTTGTGTACATTTTGTAGGACGTATGTCATGTAGGTTCTTCTAGCGAAGCCTTTCTTCACGTCTCCTACATCAGCACCCGGATGTTACAACCACAGCCAGGGCCTCTCTCTCTCTCCTGACTGGCAGCAGGTCCCCACACCCTTATATGGGCAGCTTCCTGTCTCCTCATCCCCACACTGTCTACCTGGGTCATCCTACACACCTGAGACTCATCAGGTCATCACCACGCTGTCTACCTGGGTCATCCTACACACCTGAGACTCATCAGGTCATCACCACGCTGTCTACCTGGGTCATCCTACACACCTGAGACTCATCAGGTCATCACCATGCTGTCTACCTGGGTCATCCTACACACCTGAGACTCATCAGGTCATCACCACACTGTCTACCTGGGTCATCCTACACACCTGAGACTCATCAGGTCATCACCGAGCTGTCTACCTGGGTCATCCTACACACCTGAGACTCATCAGGTCATCACCACGCTGTCTACCTGGGTCATCCTACACACCTGAGACTCATCACGTCATCACCATGCTGTCTACCTGGGTCATCCTACACACATGAGACTCATCAGGTCATCACCACGCTGTCTACCTGGGTCATCCTACACACCTGAGACTCATCAGGTCATCACCACGCTGTCTACCTGGGTCATCCTACACACCTGAGACTCATCAGGTCATCCCCACGCTGTCTACCTGGGTCATCCTACACACCTGAGACTCATCAGGTCATCCCCACGCTGTCTACCTGGGTCATCCTACACACCTGAGACTCATCAGGTCATCACCACGCTGTCTACCTGGGTCAACCTACACACCTGAGACTCATCACGTCATCACCACGCTGTCTACCTGGGTCATCCTACACACCTGAGACTCATCAGGTCATCACCACGCTGTCTACCTGGGTCATCCTACACACCTGAGACTCATCAGGTCATCACCACGCTGTCTACCTGGGTCATCCTACACACCTGAGACTCATCAGGTCATCACCACGCTGTCTACCTGGGTCATCCTACACACCTGAGACTCATCAGGTCATCACCATGCTGTCTACCTGGGTCATCCTACACACCTGAGACTCATCAGGTCATCACCACGCTGTCTACCTGGGTCATCCTACACAGCTGAGACTCATCAGGTCATCACCACGCTGTCTACCTGGGTCATCCTACACACCTGAGACTCATCAGGTCATCACCACGCTGTCTACCTGGGTCATCCTACACACCTGAGACTCATCAGGTCATCACCACGCTGTCTACCTGGGTCAACCTACACACCTGAGACTCATCAGGTCATCACCACGCTGTCTACCTGGGTCAACCTACACACCTGAGACTCATCAGGTCATCACCACGCTGTCTACCTGGGTCATCCTACACACCTGAGACTCATCAGGTCATCACCACACTGTCTACCTGGGTCATCCTACACACCTGAGACTCATCAGGTCATCACCGAGCCTGGATATGAGGCCTGCGTTCCTGCCACTCCTCGTCCGAGTGTTGCTTCACCTGCCATGGTACTAGGACTCTAACCTGTTTGCTTCCTCTGTCTCTGAACCTGCCCTGTTCTAACTTCTCTCTCTCTCTGTGTGTAGGATGGCACACCCCCGGTCTACCCCCCACCTGTGGACGTCACCAGCCTGGACGTAGCTTGGGATCACATGGAGTGACCTTCCTCCGAACATTTCACTACCTGCCTTGTCAATGCCTGGTACCTAATTAAACACCCTAAACCGCCTCATTCTCCTGTGCCTTGTGTTCTGCTCTTGGGTTCCAACCTAGACGCCACCCTAACACCGAATGGCTTCATCCCATCTTCAATTATAATAACTGCAGCAAGAGCAAAGCATAAAGTGGGATAAAATAATGCAGATATATTAATCAAATCATATCAGAACATCACGTTCCAATAGGCGTCTTACATTTCTATAATCTGTTACAAAACATGATAACGGTTATAGTATGCACCCCGCGGATAGTGGGGTGTAGAGATACAAGTACAAATAAGTAAAATAATATCAGGGGTCAAATGAGCAGAGATATAAAATCACAGTTTTTCACAATTAGGATCTAATATCCCAACGGGCCGCCTTGTTTATGGTTTGATTGAGTTTTAGTAGAGTGGTGAAGGGATACAGTAGTTAGTAGGGGTGTAACGGTACACAGAGGCCACGGTTCGGTACGCACCTCGGTATTGGGGTCACAGTTCGGTACGAGTTCGGTACAACAGGAAACAAATATTTATAATTATTATTATATATTTATAATAATAATAATAATTATTATTAAATAGAATAATTTTTTATAGGCTTGCCGTGGTAGTAGTCAGTGATACTGGTGTCATTTTGTGTTCAGGCATCCACTGAGTAAATTAATTGCCTACTGCCCCCTTAACAACTTAATGCTTGTTACGTTTCAGTTTCACTTGTAGAGAGGATTTAACTTCACGTGACGCCGAGACTGAAGAAGACTAGAGAACAGATGACATGTTACACAACAATGGCAGAGGATTTATCAATATTTTGGATTTAAACACCGTAGCAGTTCAACTGGAGAGGAGCTCAGATGATCAGTCCGGAAAAAGTATGTAGTGCTTTTTTTTTTTTCTCCGATCAGCTGTGAGAGTGTGTTGGACTGTTGGTATGCGTGTGTGTGTGTCTTTCCATTGGTTAACATTATTGGGCGAACAAGAAAAATAAAGAAAACTGTAAAATTGTAATGACCCTGCTGTGTTACAAACATATAATTCATCCGTGGTTTTGTTTTAGGGACTCCTGTAGTAAAGGGGAGGGGATGAGGGGAGAAACAGCCCAGTGCAGAGTGTCGGTGCACGTTGTTAACTTGTTCTGTCCGCTTGTCATCGTGCCTTTACAAGCTTCAACGTTTTATTCATCATCTAAATTTGGCAACACAAGCTTAATATGCAACGTTAAAGATCAATGTATGCCAGTGTAAAGTAAAGTTAAAATATTGAGCATAGATTTGTAAAATGTGCAACCCTAGTTTCCCCTAGTGTTATGAGACGTGTTCTTCGTATGGCTGCGCGTACCGCACAGTGACGCCCGTACTGTGAATTTGCGGGACGAATACACGTACCGTTACACCCCCCTAGTTAGTGATACCTGCTGGTGCCATTTTAAAATTGCTGTTGAAATTGGTTCGGCATAACTAATACTGTGGAACATGGCAGAGTCAAAGAAGCAACGTTCGTCATCAGGGCAAGATAACCTCGTTTGGGATCTTCAGAGCTCCCTGTGGTCAGTGGGCTCTCGCTGGTGCCGTGCCATGAGTCAGACGGCCTATTATTCCAACAGCTCTATAAGGCCGAAAGATTTCCCATTGGACCGAAATTGGTCCGACAGTCCGTTATCCCCACAAAACCCATAGTTCCAAAATGCCGTTGCTCTGAATAGTTAAAAAAGAAACCCAGGCATTAGTCTGACGGTCCGTTATCCCGAAAACACACACACTCTGTGGAGTTTTGCCCTTAATATTTAAAGGTAATGTAAGTGGTATTTTTTGGTTTGTCTAAAATAAGTGGTCTACATGATGTGGTATAATAGCTCTACACTCCTCCAGCAGCCATCACTGGTATATGGAGTGTTTTGTAACCCGGGTAACATGGGTCTCCCAGTCCCTACTCCGCTCTGCAGTAAACAGAGAATAAATGGTCTGGTATCCTGTTCCCACTTTATCCAATCAGGAGAGAGGACTCCACACTGCAAAAAGTATCTGACAAAAATAAGAAGTAAAAACTAGTTTTAAGAAATAAAAACTAGTTTTAAGAAATAAAAACTAGTTTTAAGAAAATGAGCCCTTAAAAAACAAGTAAAATAATCTACAGTACCAGTGGAGTGAGCAAATTTGGCTTGGCAAGATTTCTTGAAATAAGTAAAAAAAAAAATATATATATATATATATATTAATGACACAATAAAAAGACAAGCCAACATGTTTCAGCCTCACACAGCCTTCACCAGGGCATTAGAATGACACAGGTTCACATCAAACACTATGTTTACATTAGTCTAATGACATAAATAACTCCGACAACAACAAAAACGTTCTAAAAAAGGGCTGGTAGAGGAGGTGCGGTCGTGGGGTTTTGAACAAAACACCAATACGGCTAATCGTCAGCTATGGGACACTACTTGATTAATCGTCAGCTATGGGACACTACTTGATTAATCGTCAGCTATGGGACACTACTTGATTAATCGTCAGCTATGGGACACTACTTGATTAATGGTCAGCTATGGGACACTACTTGATTAATCGTCAGCTATGGGACACTACTTGATTAATGGTCAGCTATGGGACACTACTTGATTAATCGTCAGCTATGGGACACTACTTGATTAATCGTCAGCTATGGGACACTACTTGATTAATGGTCAGCTATGGGACACTACTTGATTAATGGTCAGCTATGGGACACTACTTGATTAATCGTCAGCTATGGGACACTACTTGATTAATGGTCAGCTATGGGACACTACTTGATTAATCGTCAGCTATGGGACACTACTTGATTAATCGTCAGCTATGGGACACTACTTGATTAATCGTCAGCTATGGGACACTACTTGATTAATGGTCAGCTATGGGACACTACTTGATTAATGGTCAGCTATGGGACACTACTTGATTAATCGTCAGCTATGGGACACTACTTGATTAATCGTCAGCTATGGGACACTACTTGATTAATCGTCAGCTATGGGACACTACTTGATTAATCGTCAGCTATGGGACACTACTTGATTAATCGTCAGCTATGGGACACTACTTGATTAATCGTCAGCTATGGGACACTACTTGCTACCCTCCATTAACAAACAACCCCACAGAGACATTAACACAGGCGCTTAAGGATTTGCTCTTAAAGGCTCAAGTTGAAATTCTGAAAGAGTTAAAATTCCTCTTTAAACCTAACCCCTCCGTGAAATCTCTTTATCTTTTGCCAAAAGTACATAAGAACTTGACCGCTCTGCCAGGAAGACCTGTGACTGGGAATTAATCTCTCATTCCCTCACAGAGAGCCTGTATCTAAATGATGTGGATCGAGCCCTTGCTACCTTCTCTCCCTTCTTACATACAGGACACAACTGATGTTCTCTCCAAAATCAAAGAACATAACTGTGTTGGTCCTAAATATGCTCTACTAGTTACTATGGATGTGGAAGCTTTCTATAGGAACATTGAACACAAACAAGGCCTATCTGCACCGAGACACGCCCCCTCACCCACATGACCTCCGGCTGATTTCCTTGCAGACCTGCTGCATTTACTGTGAATAATAATGTCGGATTCAAGCAGGTGAATATGGGGGCTTGATTCAGTCCTTCTTATGCAGGCTTATTCGTGGGTAGATGAGAGGAAGGGTTTGTGTTCCATCCTCATAATGTGTTCAAAGACAAGGTTATCTGGTGGGCAAAAAAAAATTCCGAGTATATATCTGCTTAGAAAACGAAAATGTAATTTTTTTTGAATGCATTTCTCCACGTGGTAAATACACAGGTCACAACATGTTTACAGGAACGTTTTGGAGTTTTATTCTGAGTGTATTTTGTGACTGTTGGGAACTAGGCTACACTGGCACACCTACTTCCAGTGAATGATGCTAAGCTAGGCTAACGGTGCGGCTGTTCCCTAAGCCTAATGCATGCACAGAGAAGAAAAGGGTATGTATCTGCTTGTCTAACTCCAGGGTAGATGGCAAATAAGCTAACTTCCCCAAAAGTTGGCGTGTTCCTTTAAGAGTAGAGAGATGTATAGCCGCTTTATATTCTCTGAATGTGCTTGATGCAGCTCTTTCTAAGGCTTGCTCCCTTGAACGACGGCTGTCCTTTTAGCTAGAGAGCCCCATGACTGCAAAAAGAGATCACGCTTTCTTCTCTACCCGTTTCAACACTGAGGCTTAACACTTGGGTGATAGACTAGTGCAGAGCCACCTTCCAGCCAAGGAACAAGGCACAGGGCTCCCTAAAGTACCTACATGGTACCTTTACATGTGGCCATTGTAAAGCACTAGGCAGTTTAATAACTGTAAGACTACACATGGCATCTACATACTCTCCTGTTCTGTATGTAATGCTTGTTATGTGGGATGTAGTAACTAAACGACCACTACAGGTCCGCTTGGCTGAACATACATATGCATTTTTTTTTTTTTTTTATATACACTTTTCTTCCATCCCAATTTCGTATTTCCAATTCTCCCCTCCCCTGTCTTGAACGTTGCTCGACTATGCCCCCCACTGGTCGGTTGTAGGGAGGATAGAAGCCTTGCATCACGTGTCCCCTCCGGTACACGAGGAGGCAGCCTGTCACATCTTTTCACCTGCCAGCGCGGACTCTCAGTGGCGAGGAGTAGCGCGTGGGAGGCTCACGCTGCCCCCGATACTTCCTGTCTCTGCTGTGCAGGCGTCCCCCAACCGACCTGTAGGAGTCCACAACGTCCAGATTACCACCCATCGACTTCCACCCTCTAACTCTGCCAATTGAGTTAGTATGACGGCCGGCCCAAGCCGGAGGCAATGCTGACACCCGGATTCGAGACCGGAGTCTCTTGCATTGGTGACGAGCACAATCTCCGCTGCGCCACCCAGCCGCCCTAAATATGCAGTATTTAATCATTTAATACGAACTGGTAATTGTGATTATGCTATTGTGAAACATTTGTCTCTTTTACAGCTATCGGCATAGCCATAGACCATGTCCCTCTAACTAACCACTAGAAGATGGGATAGAGAGAGAACACTCAACCAAAGAGAGAGCTATACGCTCCAGGCGATGGTGTTCTCTGGTCTTAATGACTCCATTGATATTGTATGTATATATATATATATATAAAGGCTGTCAAAGTTAACGCGGTATCGCCCGATTCTATTAACGCCACTATTTTTTTTAACTCACGATTAAGTTTTAAGAACGATATTTGGTAAATGGCTGCTTTTTTATATAGCGCTTTTATCCAAAGCGCTTTACAATTTGTTACTCACATTTTTTACCCATTCACTCACACATTCACTCACCGACGGCGGAGGCGACCATGCAAGGTGCCAACCTGCTCATCGGGAGCAATTAGGGGTTAAGTGTCTTGCTCAAGGACACATCGACACGCTGCCCGGGAGGAGCGGGAATCAAACCGGGAACCTCCGGATTGCCAGACGACTGCTCTACCTCCTGGGCCACTGTCGCCCCTTTTTTAATAAAAAAAAAAAATTTACTAGACTTCACTCAGGTGTATTATTGATGCTCTCATTGATACTATGTTTGTTTCTGAAGTGTGTGTGTGTGTGTGTGTGTGTGTGTGTGTGTGTGTGTGTGTGTGTGTGTGTGTGTGTGTGTGTGTGTGTGTGTGTGTGTGTGTGTGTGTTTGTGTGTGTGAGATATATATAGAGAGAGAGGGGGGTGAGAGAGATGAGGAAGGGGCAAGAGAGAAAGAGAGCTGGGAGAGTGTGTGTGTGAGAGAGAGAGGGGGGGGTGATCAGCCCTTGTGTGGGTGAATGTAACAAGTTCCTAACGTTTTCTTTCCCCTATTATTTCATGCACACTTTATTCATTGTTTTAAATTATTATTTTTTTGTAAGTTATTTTGTGCATCACTCTGTTTTGAATTTGATGCAAATTTGCAATGCATGAGGGTCATCCTTTTGTGTTAAATGGCTGCATAAAGCAAGCATTTGTTGACTCTCATGTTGATAAGAGTATTAAAACTTGGAACTTGAAAAAGATCCGTTTAAGGTATACATTTTTTTTTTTAATGCGATTAATTTGCGATTAATCACGAGTTAACTATGGACAATCATGCGATTAATCACGATTAAATTAAACACCAGGAACTGTTTGTAAAATACAGGTGGATGGAGAAAAACTTGAACACGTGAAGGAGTACATGTACCTTGGAAGCTGGATCAGTGAAGGTGGAAGAGCTAACATGGACATTAAGAGAAGAACCGGAATTGCAAAGGGTGCATTCTGGAACCATAAAGAATTATTGAGAAGAAACATAAGTTGGAAAACGAAGACCAGGATTTTGGAAACGTATGTTATGTCAGTCTTTTCATACGGAGCAGAAGCATGGACGCTGAATGAAGAGGCAAAGAGGATGATACTCTTTTGAAATGTGGACGCTGAGGAAGATGCTGAAGATAACATGGAAGGATAAGATCAAGAATGAGGAGGTACTGAGAAGAGCGGATATGCAAGGAGGACAGCTGCTGGAGAGGTTGAAAAAGAGAAAGATGGAGTTGTGCGGGCATGTTCTGAGAGGATCCAGTGGGGAGATGTTCAAGAAGGTGGTGATGGGGAAGGTGGATGGAAAGAGAGGAAGTGGAAGACCAAGAAGAAGCTGGGTAGACGACGTCTGTGATTGGAGCGGAGTGAGAGGCGGAGTCACGGAGTTGGAGAGAAGAAGTGGGGACAGAATGGGTTGGAGAGTGATAGGCAACCTTCAGCACGAAGAAGCCACCTAATGATGATGAAATATTTTAATCGATTGACAGCACTATTGTGTGTATAGTGTTGACAGACAGACGTATGCACTGTCCTCTGATGTATTCTATATTGACACGTCTTGTATTGGTATAATATTCACTGACCTCTAGTGGAGATTGACCTTTTCTGTTTCCTCTACCAGATTATTACCTGAACCCTCTCTCATCGACAGCTGATGGTCTTGTCTTATATAGACTAATGTCAACTTGAGGCGTATATGGTTGTATTGTAATGTGTGAGGCATGTTGGCTTGTTTTTTTTATTGTTCCATTATGAGTGCCTTGGATATGTCTGTTTTTTTTATGCATTTCCCTCTCCTTGGGAACCTTCATACAGCTTTGCTTCACCAGCATTTGAACACCGTAGCCCTAATCTATAACTGCTTATTATCTATAGTCCGAAAGGTACAGACATCCATTGGATGGTTGTTAAGCTGTAGCCCTATTTTCAGAAAATCCGCCTGAAAAGTACATGCGCAAGTAAATGGAAGATTGCTCCACTTCTACAAGGTCATTTAGCATGTTCTTGGTATCTAGGAACATCTATGGACCTCTGGGAATGTATTCCCAGTGTCAGAAATATTGTGTCTGTTACTATGCTTGAGTAAATCCTAATGAAACAAAGGAGACTATGAATTCAAATCTTTATTTGCATCTTTGGCAGTGAATAACACCATGCTATCATTGAGGTTCTTCTGATTTCGCTCACTGAGCTCATTCAGCACCTTGTTGAGATCAAGTGTACAAGAAATCTAAGCAAAGGAATAAAGGGAAGATGTATAGTATAGATTTGTAGATATAGTACTGAATTATAATCCATTTGAATTATACATTCAACATTTAATTATGAACTATAAATGACCTTATTATGGCCATCTATGGATAGGGAAAAAGCTCCTTTTTCCAATGGCAGTGTTAAATCTGGATTTTGTCATCTCCTCGCGTTTTTACGATAACATTTTTAAAACATCGTTAAAAAAAACGCAGTGCTGAAAACATACACTTTGACTCGTGTTTTGATATGGTTAGGGTCTTCTTGACTCTTGGCTACATTTGAAAAATAAACACAACATTGATTAATATGGTCTGCATTGATCGATTTATGATAAAACAGCAGGGTACAGACTAACAGGTTAATAACTGCTGTTGTTTTATCATAATAACTGAACTGAGCAGCGTCAACAACTGTTTGTGTGACTCTAGGACGGAGCGAAAGCACACAAGGTCCTGTTGCCTTTGTAGCCTCATGGCTGCCTTGAATCTAGAAATAAATAGGTGGAGAGAAAAAAACAAAGGGATGATTAGAATATTATTCCCTTATCCGCTCCTACTGACCACGGGGTCTAAGCGCCTGACTCACAGCCTGATTGGCTGGCGGGGCCGGGGGGAGGGGGGGGGGCGCTTGTCTCACCCATCATCACGCCTGCATTGAAAGCCCCCTCACCGGCCCAGGTGACTCTCTCACACACACACACACACACACATACACACACACACACACACACACACACACACACACACACACACACACACACACACACACACACACACACACACACACACACACACACACACACACACACACACACACACACACACACACACACACACACACACACACACACACACACACACACACACACACACACACACACACACACACACACCTTCTCTCTGCTCTCCTTTGCTGTTTCTCACCCTCTCTCTCTCTGTCCTCCTTTTTTACTAAATCATTTTGGTGGCATTGATTGTGTTTCATGGTGTGGTATCATTAGTTAAACTTTTGATCTCTAATACCTGTACATATTTTGTGCGAATGTGTGTGTGTGTGTGTGTGTGTGTGTGTGTGTGTGTGTGTGTGTGTGTGTGTGTGTGTGTGTGTGTGTGTGTGTGTGTGTGTGTGTGTGTGTGTGTGTGTGTGTGTGTGTGTGTGTGTGTGTGTGTGTGTGTGTGTGTGCGTGCGTGCGTGCGTGCGTGCGTGCGTGCGTGCGTGCGTGCGTGCGTGCGTGCGTGCGTGCGTGCGTGCGTGCGTGTGTGTGTGTGTGTGTGTGTGTTTCACATCCGCTCTCTCTGTCCATGGTGCTGAAATACGTGCCAAAATAGATGGGATGAAAGTTCTCTTTCATTAGGCGTTGAGAACGTGAACGAGATATAGATGGATTTGTATCGTCACGGGTCGCACGTAAAGATTCATTGTAGAATTGTTCAATGAGACCAGCTGTACAGTCCATGGATGGAAAGCTCTGGTTGTGTTTCACCAGATGGTAGGCGAAGGTCCACTCCTGAGATGCCCATTTCAGTTCGTTGTCAGTCACCGGTGTTTGCTTTGCAGAAGTAGGTCGCAGCGGCGCTACCCCCCCCAACCCGAGCTTATATTTGCCCATCTTAAATCTTTTATATCGGCATTTCCACAACGCACAACCGAAAATGGACCCTTGCAGTGGGTGGTGCAGGATGCAGCATTTTTCATTGTCGGGTACTTTGTGAAGGAAGGATTCTGTCTGTCTTTTCTGAGATCTTCAGAAAAGACAGACTTTCTCTTCAGCACGACAGCTAGTACCTAGCATACAAGATTCTGTCAGAAAGAGCCACAAGCCACAAGAACCAAAGAATCCTAGCTAGGTTAGCAACAACCTTGACAACGACATTGACTGACAAACACATCAGTGTTGAATTCAGATGCGTGGTGCATTGTTGATGTTTTTCTCTCTTCGTTAAAACCAAAACAATTTGGTAGTGAATGTTGAGAACCAGGACATTTCTTGTGTTTTACAGGTACAGTATTTGTTTTACAGGTACAGTATTAGTGTTTTAAAGGTACAGTATTTGTTTTACAGGTACAGTATTTGTTTTACAGGTACAGTATTAGTGTTTTAAAGGTACAGTATTTGTTTTACAGGTACAGTATTAGTGTTTTAAAGGTACAGTATTTGTGTTTTACAGGTACAGTATTAGTGTTTTACAGGTACAGTATTAGTGTTTTACAGGTACAGTATTTGTGTTTTACAGGTACAGTATTAGTGTTTTACAGGTACAGTATTTGTGTTTTACAGGTACAGTATTAGTGTTTTAAATGTACAGTATTTGTGTTTTACAGGTACAGTATTTGTGTTTTACAGGTACAGTATTAGTGTTTTACAGGTACAGTATTTGTGTTTTACAGGTACAGTATTTGTGTTTTACAGGTACAGTATTAGTGTTTTACAGGTACAGTATTAGTGTTTTACAGGTACAGTATTTGTGTTTTACAGGTACATTATTTGTCAGGGACTCGGAACACCACGTTTGAAGCCATGACTATCCCGGAAAGAAACGTGACGTCTGGTCACTATATCGTACCACCTTGTAGATTGTACAATACAACATTCCTGTAAGGAAGGACCAATAATTCATTAATTTTTAAGATAGTATTGGCTGGAAACTCATTTAAAGCCTTGTATTACATTACAGGTGTATGGCATGAAGGTAAAGCTACAGTATGAGTGTAGTGTAGTGTAGTGGCCACATCGCATCATTTGTTTCGATACTTTGCATCGCTGCAGATTTAAAAAGCCCTTCTGATGGTTTATTTTTAGCCTGCTTCCGTCTCCCCCTCTTTCTTTCTCTCCCTCTCCTTCCCTCCTTTCCCAACCCGCTATCACCCTTTTAAAAAGCACAGGCTCCTCCTGTATATGCTTCAGTGTGTTTAAATACAAGATGATACTGAAGATTATAAAAGCATTGTTATTTCTGATTATGACTCAAATCGACGCCGTCCAAAAAGGGGTGCTGTGTTAGACCGAGATGGATGGCACAATATTCATGAACTCCAATATCACACACCACATCACACCACATGCAAATGAATGCACATACCCCACACATAATGCACAGGGACAAACTGGTGTGCACGTTCAGGCAAGCATGCATGCATTCACACGAACATACGTGTACGTACGCTCGCGCACACACACACACACACACAGAGCTAATCCCTTTAGTACAGTACCCCATTTAGAGCATATCAGAGAGAGCGAGAGGGAGAGAGAGAGAGAGAGAGAGAGAGAGAGAGAGAGAGAGAGAGAGAGAGAGAGAGAGAGAGAGAGAGAGAGAGAGAGAGAGAGAGAGAGAGAGAGAGAGAGAGAGAGAGAGAGAGAGAGAGCGAGAGAGAGAGAGAGAGAGAGAGAGAGAGAGAGAGAGAGAGAGAGAGAGAGAGAGAGAGAGAGGGAGAGGGAGAGAGCGAGAGCGAGAGGGAGAGGGAGAGAGAGAGAGAGGAGAGAGAGAGAGAGAGAGTGAGAGGGAAGAGAGAGAGAGACAGAGAGACAGAGAGAGAGAGCGAGAGCAAGAGGGAAGAGGGAAGAGAGAGAGAGAGAGAGAGAGAGCAGTCTACTCGCCCACATACCAAACATCAACCGTGTTAAAGGAATCCAGGACACACAGCATCCCTCTGTACCTCTACCTCCATATTGTGGAGAATTGTACGTCCAGTCTGCAGGTGCTTGTTTTGTCTTTGTGATTGATGGGTGTGTGCTTGTATTTCATGAAATGTGTACAATTGTCCGCTGGAAACGCTGCCTAGCATAATGTGTACTCTGCCCTCAGTTAACCATTGGCTAGGCTGGACAATCTATGCCTCCTAAAGTGTCTACTGTAGTACAGGAAGTACCGGGTACAGGCGTTCCGGTTTCGACAAAACAATTATAGAAAGTGCACAATATTTCCTCGTTTAAGCCACTGCAACGGCTTTGCCTGAAGAATTTACTACATGACCGGGACGTTCTAGCTTGTTTTCCGACAGGATTCGGGAAAAGTTTGGTCCGTTCGGAGGCAGCTTCCACGGGAAGTACATACACCGGAAATTCTACCCCATAGACACTTTCGGCCGTAGTTCTTTACCAGGCTTTATCTCACGGAGATAAAACTGGTAACGAGGTTACCCATTGGCAAGCTAATGCTCTGCTTAACACTTTAACGTATTGCATTTAACTATTTACTCTGTATAGTAATAGCGATAATGCAAAGACATTATTTTGGTAAGCCTTCCTGTTGAAGAAAGGAACATATACTGGATGTATATAATACAATGTGTAAAGGTACACGTATCCGTACCGAACCCCACAAGTTTCAGTGTGTACCGTACCGTACCGAACGGCTGTGTAGTGTACCAAACTAATACAATGGTATGTTAACCACTAACGACCGCCCACCGGGGGCTGTTTTTTTTCACAATCTAATATAATTATTATTATTTCAAAAAGTTCTTATGTTCTCTGTCTGTCCGTCTGCCCGGTTCCCTGTTTTCTTTGTCCTGTCCATTTATTCTTATTCTTTTTTCCCCGGGCTGCGCCCCGGACCGATGTCAAAATTGGCTGAGGGGTGCATTATAAATGCATATTATATCATATCATATCAAAGGGCTCGGGTCCCGTCATTTGGACACAGGCATGACGGTGTGGGAATGTGTCTCTGTATGTATGGGAATGATTCTGTATTTGTCAAAATGTATGGGAAAATGTCTGATTGCAATTTGATGATGATCAAAAAGTGTAGGGGCGGGGTCAGATTGCTCCACTTGCTCAGCACAAAAGAAAGATATATATATATATGTTGTTGTCTTGCCTGTGATAACGTGTTAAATATATGTTGTTGTCTTGCCTGTGATAAATATATATATATATGTTGTTGTCTTGCCTGTGATAACGTGTTAAATATATATATATATATATATATATATATATATATATATATATATATATATATATATATATATATATATATATATATATATATATATATATATATATATATATGTTGTTGTCTTGCCTGTGATAACGTGTTAAATATATATATATATATGTTGTTGTCTTGCCTGTGATAAATATATATATATATATATATATATATGTTGTTGTCTTGCCTGTGATAACGTGTTAAATATATATATATATATATGTTGTTGTCTTGCCTGTGATAAATATATATTTATATGTTGTTGTCTTGCCTGTGATAAATATATATATGTTGTTGTCTTGCCTGTGATAACGTGTTAAATATATATATATGTTGTTGTCTTGCCTGTGATAAATATATGTATATATGTTGTTGTCTTGCCTGTGATAACGTGTTAAATATATATATATATATATATATATATATATGTTGTTGTCTTGCCTGTGATAAATATATATATATATATATATATATATATATATATATGTTGTTGTCTTGCCTGTGATAACGTGTTAAATATATATATATATATATATATATGTTGTTGTCTTGTCTGTGATAACGTGTTAAATATATATATATGTTGTTGTCTTGCCTGTGATAAATATATATATATATATATATATATATGTTGTTGTCTTGCCTGTGATAACGTGTTATATATATATGTTGTTGTCTTGCCTGTGATAACATGTTTATATATATATATGTTGTTGTCTTGCCTGTGATAACATGTTTATATATATATATATATATATATATATATATATATATATATATATATATATATTGTTGTCTTGCCTGTGATAACGTGTTAAATATATATATATATATGTTGTTGTCTTGTCTGTGATAACGTGTTAAATATATATATATGTTGTTGTCTTGCCTGTGATAAATATATATATATGTTGTTGTCTTGCCTGTGATAACGTGTTATATATATATGTTGTTGTCTTGCCTGTGATAACATGTTTATATATATATGTTGTTGTCTTGCCTGTGATAACATGTTTATATATATATATGTTGTTGTCTTGCCTGTGATAACGTGTTATATATATATATGTTGTTGTCTTGCCTGTGATACCATGTTTATATATATATATATATATATATATATATATATATATATATATATATATATATATATATATATATATATATATATATATATATATATATATATGTTGTTGTCTTGCCTGTGATAACGTGTTATATGTATGTTGTTGTTTTGCCTGTGATAATGTTATATATATGTTGTTGTCTTGCCTGTGATGACGTGTTAAATATATATATATATGTTGTTGTCTTGCCTGTGATAAATATATATATATATATGTTGTTGTCTTGCCTGTGATAACGTGTTATATATATATGTTGTTGTCTTGCCTGTGATAACGTGTTATATATATATGTTGTTGTCTTGCCTGTGATAACGTGTTTATATATATATATATATATATGTTGTTGTCTTGCCTGTGATAACATGTTTATATATATATATATGTTGTTGTCTTGCCTGTGATAACGTGTTATATATATATGTTGTTGTTTTGCCTGTGATAATGTTATATATATGTTGTTGTCTTGCCTGTGATGACGTGTTGTTGTCTTGCCTGCAGTGATAACGTGTTTGTTACGTGTTTGTCACACACCGTAGACAGTAGAACAGTATGTCCCTGACACATCATGCAGGCTAGCCCCATATGCAAATTAACCAGAGTAAAACTATAGTACTCCTGTGTTTTTCTTCATAAGCACCAAGTACCTATTGTAATACTATAATATTTACACGGTTAAACCACAGGAATAATATAGTAATTCACTACAGGAATACTATGAATAACTATAGTATGTCTGTGTTAAATCTCTATAGTGTATATATATGAAATAAACAGGAATACTATGCATAACTATAGTGTTCATATGGTACATAATAGTTATCTCTATACTATATATGAACAAACACAGGAATACTATGAATAACTAATATTTATGTGGTAAATCTCTATAATGTGTATGAACGGCGCCTCCACGTCTGGAGAAGAGGCGGGATGATCTGCGCTATGGAGTAGGGATGGGCGTGAGTCATCGATACACTTAACATTATAACTGTTTGTTGGTTATACATATACGTGAATGAACAAAATTAAGTAATTTTTTTATAAATTTTATAATTTATTTATATATTTGTTTATGTTTTTTCCCCCTTTACGAGTAATACACGATCACTCGAGTATAGCGTGGGGTACAACGCCAGGGATTAAATAGTTGAGTTCACACACTGGATTGTTTTCATGCCTGACTCACTAACGTCTCCAGTTAGTCTTGACAGCCGTGAGAGAAGCCTGTGAACGTGCCGCTCACGACGGGCGCGGCTGACGTAGGAGAGCTGGGAGGAGGCAACGCCCTCGCGCTGCTAACACTCCTCACATGTGCTCTTGTCATTCTTGTGTCCCAGTATCTACAGGTACAGGGAGGTGTAGTGGTTACGTCATTGCCGTTTTTCGTGTTCCACCCTCCGTCCAACGCAATGTGTTTTCCAATATTGCCCATTTCTAAATGTTACTTGTCCTTTCGGATAAGTTGTGTTTTTGTAGTTTTTTTTATTGATTTTTGCTACCGTGTTGCACCGTAGTGCTGTATGCACCCCATTGCCCATTTCTAAATCATCTCGTTTAAAACAAATAAAACATGAACATTTGCATGGTGTGCCTTTCTGTGCGTATTCATCCACAATCTATAGCTCAACATGAAAATATTCGAATTTTATTTCAACCAAAAATGCTTAAACAATAATGTTAGTGATAGAAGGGAACTCATTTTGTCCAAAAATGAAAAGCTTGCCAATGTTCATGAGGCAGAATTGTTACAATAGCAGCCGATATTCCATTTTCCCAATGATAATCCCTATACGGGTGGACCAGAGCGACGTCAGACCACACCTCCCTATCGGCGCGGGTCAATAAAGGCCCCGGATCATGCTACTCTCTGTTTACACTCGCCTCACTATGGCCTTGGACCGCATCCTAGAGCCGGAGTCCTCCCCCCGCTTCTCCCTCTCTATACCGTCACGCTGATACGTTGAGACGGGCTCCGTGCAATTAACGAGATCAGATTACACCAACCTGGCAACCGCAGCGGCAGAAATGGATCGTTTTTCAACATCTCTGAATGCGCCCACCGACCCCCCCTGTAAAGTGCTGATTCCACTCGTTTCCTCAGGGCTCAGGGAATGGATATATATATACGTATAGTAGTAGATGACATCAGGGCTGCCCCCCCCCCCCCCTCCCCTCTTACTCCAATAATCCACAAATCGCTCCGTTTGATCTTTGTCAATTAAAACCATGTTGCCCATTGGTCGACCTTGTTGGTCGATTCGTTGTTTTTTTATGTTTTCTTTTCTTTTTCTGAAAAATAATAAGCATGTCTCTAGTGAGTACTGTGAGGTCCTAGTGAGGTCATTCAGCACGACTGTATGCGGGAAACACTATTTTCCAGATGAGGCGATGAACTCAAGCCCTAATGCACAGGCACTTTGTACTATAAGGGCTAGCACTGGCCGACAGGCACTTTAAGGCAATATGCACTTTAAATGGAGCACTGAGGTCTTTTATGCACTGTAGTTAAAAAAATAAAAAGTATGTTTGTGAAATACTTCTACTTCAGGGATTACATTGTATGTATTCTTGTATGTTTTTATATTGTATGTCAAGGACACTTCAGCGATTGGTGTTAAGGGGATAGGAGAGAGTTATTCATTCACTTCCCCAGCCCAGATTCTTTCCTGCCGGTCCGGGGGATCGAACCAGCGACCTTCCGGTCACAAACCCGCTTCTCTAACCTTTAGGCCATTCTTGTATGTTTTTATATTGTATGTTTTTATACTGTATGTTTTTTTCCACTGTTTTATGATGAAATGAGCATTGCACCGAGACAAATCCCAATCAACCATGTGTTGAACTGGCAATAATGTATCTATCTATATCTATCTATCTAAATCGAAAGCGATTCAATAAAATAGTCGACAAAATCCTATGATTAGTTGAGTATGAATTTAATAAGTGCAGGGCGGCACAAGCAGAAGCAGCCCTGTCCTGTCCCCTCTCCTGCTGTAGCCTGAGGCCGCTCTCCTGCTGTAGACTGAGGCCGCTCTCCTGCTGTAGACTGAGGCCGCTCTCCTGCTGTAGACTGAGGCCGCTCTCCCGCTGTAGACTGAGGCCGCTCTCCCGCTGTAGACTGAGGCCGCTCTCCCGCTGTAGACTGAGGCCCCTCTCCTGCTGTAGACTGAGGCCGCTCTCCTGCTGTAGACTGAGGCCGCTCTCCCGCTGTAGACTGAGGCCGCTCTCCCGCTGTAGACTGAGGCCGCTCTCCTGCTGTAGACTGAGGCCGCTCTCCCGCTGTAGACTGAGGCTGCTCTCCCGCTGTAGACTGAGGCCGCTCTCCCGCTGTAGACTGAGGCCGCTCTCCTGCTGTAGACTGAGGCCGCTCTCCCGCTGTAGCCTGAGGCCGCTCTCCTGCTGTAGACTGAGGCCGCTCTCCCGCTGTAGACTGAGGCCGCTCTCCTGCTGTAGCCTGAGGCCGCTGCTCTCCCGCTGTAGACTGAGGCCGCTCTCCTGCTGTAGACTGAGGCCGCTCTCCTGCTGTAGCCTGAGGCCGCTCTCCCGCTGTAGACTGAGGCCGCTCTCCTGCTGTAGACTGAGGCCGCTCTCCTGCTGTAGACTGAGGCCGCTCTCCTGCTGTAGACTGAGGCCGCTCTCCTGCTGTAGCCTGAGGCCGCTCTCCTGCTGTAGACTGAGGCCGCTCTCCTGCTGTAGACTGAGGCCGCTCTCCTGCTGTAGACTGAGGCCGCTCTCCTGCTGTAGACTGAGGCCGCTCTCCTGCTGTAGACTGAGGCCGCTCTCCCGCTGTAGACTGAGGCCGCTCTCCCGCTGTAGACTGAGGCCGCTCTCCTGCTGTAGACTGAGGCCGCTCTCCTGCTGTAGACTGAGGCCGCTCTCCTGCTGTAGCCACGTCCACAATGCAGGCCTTGGTGCTCAATTCTGATTTATTGCTCAGATCAGATTTCTTTTTCTGTTTGGCTGTGTTCATATCTTTTAAATGTGGCCAATATCAGATTCCAGTGTGAACACTCCTGAACTGACCATGAACAACAACGACAACAACGAAGATAAAGTAAACATGGAGGACACTGAAGTCACTGTTTATGCTGTAATTTGACTCCCTGAGAGCACCACAGACCATCATCATCATCATCATCATCATCATCATCATCATCATCATCATCATCATCATCATCATCATCATCATCTTCGTTTTACGTCCCTATTTTCCCACTACAGTGAGGTTGGACGGGTGTTGACTCCACGCCACTGGAGTCATCATTTTTGGTTTGTAGCTAGTTTTATACCTCGGATGCCCTTCCTTACAGGTAACCCCATCGTCGGTGAGGACCTAGCCTTTGCATATTCCTACACACACACACAAGGCAGTGCGGTTTTCTTTCAGGGTTTTCTCACTTAGCCTTTGCGTATCCCTACGCACACACAAGGCAGTGGGGCACCCTGTATCCCTAGGTAGGGAGGCTAAAGAGGGTGCCAACACCCTGTATCCCTAGGTAGGGAGGCTAGAGAGGGTGCCAACACCCTGTATCCCTAGGTAGGGAGGCTAGAGAGGGCACTAACACCCTGTATCCCTAGGTAGGGAGGCTAGAGAGGGTGCCAACACCCTGTATCCCTAGGTAGGGAGGCTAGAGAGGGCACTAACACCCTGTATCCCTAGGTAGGGAGGCTAGAGAGGGCACTAACACCCTGTATCCCTAGGTAGGGAGGGTAGAGAGGGCACTAACACCCTGTATCCCTAGGTAGGGAGGGTAGAGAGGGCACTAACACCCTGTACCCCTAGGTAGGGAGGCTAGAGAGGGCACTAACACCCTGTATCCCTGGGTAGGGAGGCTAGAGAGGGCACTAACACCCTGTATCCCTAGGTAGGGAGGCTAGAGAGGGCACTAACACCCTGTATCCCTAGGTAGGGAGGCTAGAGAGGGCACTAACACCCTGTATCCCCAGGTAGGGAGGCTAGAGAGGGTACTAACACCCTGTATCCCTAGGTAGGGAGGCTAGAGAGGGTACTAACACCCTGTATCCCTAGGTAGGGAGGCTAGAGAGGGCACTAACACCCTGTATCCCTAGGTAGGGAGGCTAGAGAGGGCACTAACACCCTGTATCCCTAGGTAGGGAGGGTAGAGAGGGCACTAACACCCTGTACCCCTAGGTAGGGAGGCTAGAGAGGGCACTAACACCCTGTATCCCTGGGTAGGGAGGCTAGAGAGGGCACTAACACCCTGTATCCCTAGGTAGGGAGGCTAGAGAGGGCACTAACACCCTGTATCCCTAGGTAGGGAGGCTAGAGAGGGCACTAACACCCTGTATCCCTAGGTAGGGAGGCTAGAGAGGGCACTAACACCCTGTATCCCTAGGTAGGGAGGGTAGAGAGGGCACTAACACCCTGTACCCCTAGGTAGGGAGGCTAGAGAGGGCACTAACACCCTGTATCCCTGGGTAGGGAGGCTAGAGAGGGCACTAACACCCTGTATCCCTAGGTAGGGAGGCTAGAGAGGGCACTAACACCCTGTATCCCTAGGTAGGGAGGCTAGAGAGGGCACTAACACCCTGTATCCCTAGGTAGGGAGGCTAGAGAGGGCACTAACACCCTGTATCCCTAGGTAGGGAGGCTAGAGGGGGCACTAACACCCTGTACCCCTAGGTAGGGAGGCTAGAGAGGGCACTAACACCCTGTATCCCTAGGTAGGGAGGCTAGAGGGGGCACTAACACCCTGTATCCCTAGGTAGGGATGCTAGAGAGGGTACTAACACCCTGTACCCCTAGGTAGGGGGCTAGAGAGGGCACTAACACCCTGTATCCCTAGGTAGGGAGGCTAGAGAGGGTACTAACACCCTGTATCCTCAGGTAGGGAGGCTAGAGAGGGCACTAACACCCTGTATCCCTAGGTAGGGAGGCTAGAGAGGGCACTAACACCCTGTATCCCTAGGTAGGGAGGCTAGAGAGGGCACTAACACCCTGTATCCCTAGGTAGGGAGGCTAGAGAGGGTACTAACACCCTGTATCCCTAGGTAGGGAGGCTAGAGAGGGCACTAACACCCTGTATCCCTAGGTAGGGAGGCTAGAGAGGGCACTAACACCCTGTATCCCTAGGTAGGGAGGCTAGAGAGGGCACTAACACCCTGTACCCCTAGGTAGGGAGGCTAGAGAGGGCACTAACACCCTGTATCCCTAGGTAGGGGGGCTAGAGAGGGTACTAACACCCTGTACCCCTAGGTAGGGAGGCTAGAGAGGGTACTAACACCCTGTACCCCTAGGTAGGGAGGCTAGAGAGGGTACTAACACCCTGTATCCCTAGGTAGGGAGGCTAGAGAGGGTACTAACACCCTGTATCCCTAGGTAGGGAGGCTAGAGAGGGCACTAACACCCTGTATCCCTAGGTAGGGAGGCTAGAGAGGGTACTAACACCCTGTATCCCTAGGTAGGGAGGCTAGAGAGGGCACTAACACCCTGTATCCCTAGGTAGGGAGGCTAGAGAGGGCACTAACACCCTGTATCCCTAGGTAGGGAGGCTAGAGAGGGCACTAACACCCTGTATCCCTAGGTAGGGAGGCTAGAGAGGGCACTAACACCCTGTATCCCTAGGTAAGGAGGCTAGAGAGGGCACTAACACCCTGTATCCCTAGGTAGGGAGGCTAGAGAGGGTACTAACACCCTGTATCCCTAGGTAGGGAGGCTAGAGAGGGCACTAACACCCTGTATCTCTAGGTAGGGAGGGTAGAGAGGGTACTAACACCCTGTATCCCTAGGTAGGGAGGGTAGAGAGGGTACTAACACCCTGTATCCCTAGGTAGGGAGGCTAGAGAGGGCACTAACACCCTGTATCCCTAGGTAGGGAGGCTAGAGAGGGCACTAACACCCTGTATCCCTAGGTAGGGGGGCTAGAGAGGGCACTAACACCCTGTATCCCCAGGTAGGGAGGCTAGAGAGGGTACTAACACCCTGTATCCCTAGGTAGGGAGGCTAGAGAGGGCACTAACACCCTGTATCCCTAGGTAGGGAGGCTAGAGAGGGCACTAACACCCTGTATCCCTAGGTAGGGAGGCTAGAGAGGGCACTAACACCCTGTATCCCTAGGTAGGGATGCTAGAGAGGGTACTAACACCCTGTACCCCTAGGTAGGGAGGCTAGAGAGGGTACTAACACCCTGTATCCCTAGGTAGGGAGGCTAGAGGGGGCACTAACACTTGCCCAAGGTGGACCCTCAGACTAGTGGAGGGAAGGAGTTCTGATTATTTTAAAAGAGGACTAAAACGTACCTCTTCACCAAAGCTTTTTCTTAGTTTTAACCTTTTATACATGATGCCTTTGTGTGTTTTATCCGTTTTTGTTGTATGTTTGTATGCCCTGTTTTTTAATTGCCTATGTTTTTAAAGCCTATGTTTTACCCTGTCGCACTTTGAGATTTGGTTCCAAATATAAAGTGCACTACAAATTAAATGTATTATCATTATTATTATTATTATTATTATTATTATTATTATTATTATTATTATTATTATTATTATTATTATTATTATTATTATTATTATTATTATTATTATTATTATTATTATTATTATTATTATTATTATTATTATTATTTTATTATTATTATTATTATTATTATTATTATTATTATTATTATTATTATTATTATTATTATTATTATTATAAATGTATAGGTTGCAGTGAGTGGAGGCCAACTCATTTGCAAGCAGATGATAATGGGGACGAGGAGGAGGTGAAAGAGAGCACAAATATTTATACGGTAAACCCCTCACTCGCCCTCCTCCACTGACCACCTCCATCACAGCTGTCTTCCATGTTTGTATTCACCGAATGACTCGCGCCACTAGAGTGATGAAAAAGTCACATGAATTATGTTCAGACTGAGGTTGCATTGAAAAAAAATCAGACCTGTATCTGATTTAGAACCCCATAAGTGGCCTAAATCCGAATTGAAAAGAAGTGGATGTGATTTATGCTGTTCACACTGTTGTGCAAAGAAAGAGAAAATAAATAAAGAGCTAAATAAATCTGATTCAGGCCACGGTTGCCTGCAGTCTGAACGTAGCACATGTTTTATGTTTTCATATGTATTACGTTAGGCCTATTTATTAGTTTAAGTTTAAGTTTATATATTATTTATTTCTTACCCAGGGACAGTGCACATTAATCAACATCTTCAGTTTCCACATCAATGTAAATGTGCCAGAATGAGCTAGTTTCCACCTGTAGTCGCTGCCTAACATGCATGTGTTTATGGTGTGGGAGGAGACCAGAGTACCTGGAGGAAACCCACGCGAACACACAGGGAGAGAACATGCAAACTCCACACAGAGTGGGGTTGGAAGAACCCAGGACCTTCTTGCTGTGAGGCAGCAGTGCTAACCGCCCACCATAGTGAGTGGAAAGATGACAGTGTTGATAATCAAGCCTACGATCAGAATGGTTAATAAAGCTCTAGCAAAATTACACTATTTTATTTTGCCAGGGATCCCTCTGGAACCCCCCCAAGCCCAAGGATCCCTGAAGGTCACTAGACCCCACCTTGGGAACCACCAACAGACCACAGTAGGGCAGGAACACCATGACACAAACAACACCCCAAGAAGCACTGCGCGGGCACGCTTTCAAATGCACCCTCTGTTTTTCAAGCGACCATTATTCACACGGCGGCGGCCATTATGCTCTCATGTCATGCTCAGGTTGGCCTTTCTTTCCACCCCGTTCCCCAAGATCAAAATGGTCGCCGTGTGAATGTGCTCGATAGTCGACTATGAACCAAAAGTGCTTCACCAATTGAAATGGATTCAAGTCATGGACCAGATGGAGGGTTGGCAGTTGGAGCCAGTCTGGTGGACGAGTGGTGCTGAAGATGAAGTGTCTGCTTCCAGCCGGTGACCATCTGCGACGTTATACACAGCCTTCATCACTGTCACTGTCACAAACACACAGCTGAGAGAACGCAAGCCCCATAAACCATCGGGTCAAGCTGAGTCTGGGCCAACTGACGTTGTGTTACAACCTGAATTAATAATAATAATAATAATAATAATAATAATAATAATAATAATAATAATAATAATAATATCTTAGATTTATATAGCGCCTTTCAAGAGACCCAAGGCGCAGCTAAGCGTGATTACCAAACCAAGCATTTCTCGGAGACGCTCTCTGATTGGCCGACGCCTGTTTCTACACTGGTTAAGCTTAGGCACTCTTCGAAGTTGGTTAAGGTTAGAGTTTGTCTTAGAGCGTGACGGCAAGTTCTTTCGACGGTTAAGCTTAGGCACTCTTTCGAAGTTGGTTAAGGTTAGAGTTTGTCTTAGAGCAGGGCGATAGAACGCCAGGTAGTTTGCAGGCTGTTCGACGCGGAAATGGGCAAAGACACAGCTTGTCACGGATTGGGCAAACGCGTCAGTGCCAATCAGAGAGCGTCTCAGAGAAATGCGGCTTGGTTTGGTAATCACACGGCAGCTAAGGGAAGGGGATCAGGGAACAACGTAACAACAAAAACAAAAGGAAAGAAAAGAAAGAAAAGAAAAGAGGGCAATCAGGCAGAGTGACCAGAGTCATTTACAAATTTGGTGAAGAGGTGGGTTTTGAGTTGGGAATTAGCCTTTCATTCAATCCATTCAGAACTTTTCACAAGATTTGAGAAACTTCGAAGATGCAGTTACTTCGAGTGTGTTTACCGACGTGTTGACGCGGTTGCATTCTTAACCTTGCATTTCAAATCATCACCACGTCTCAATACTTCAGCGGAAGCAACTTTGAAACAGCGATGGGCTAAAGATGGACCAGAGAAGAATGTTCATTTTGAGTTAGTTTGTGTTTTATGTCTTTCTTTATAATGTATTATTTATTATTAATTTAACCAGTGTAACTCCTTTCAAAGGAGTTAACTTTTTGTTTTATAACTGTCAATTTGCAAGCTGTTTGAAAGAGCATTGTACAAGACAAGGAATAACGTTTTCTTTTTGCATAATAGATGAACCCTTTCACTGCGCCACTACCAAGCGTTAACCCTTTCACTGCGACTATACACAGACAATACACAGAAGGTAACCGTCGCTAGTGTGATAGTAAAGGGTTAACCTTCTGTAGTGTGGCAGTAAAAGGGTTAAATAAATAGTAGTTAGTTGCAGCCCTAGCTGGCGGCACGGTGGTGTAGTGGTTAACACTGTCGCCTCACAGCTAGAAGGTCCTGGGTTCGATTCCCGCTTGGGGACCAGGTTTCCGCGTTGCCACAGGTACCCAGGTGGGGGGTATCTCCCGGGCCTTTCTGTGTGGAGTTTGCATGTTCTCCCCCTCTGTGCTCGCAAGGGTCCCCCCCCCCCCCCCCCCCGATAAGAGAAACCCAATGGAAAAACATGCACAACAGATCGCTAACGCTGTCGCGTCCCTGACGAAGACGGACAGGATCACTTGGATTGGTCCCCGGGGCGTCTGCTCCCGGCTGCCCTTGGGGGGGGAAGGACGACGGGATGGGAGGTGCAGAGAACATTTCGTCAGCGACTCAGTGCATGTGTGTCTGTGTGTTCCTGTGGGTCGCCCATCGCATGTGTGTGTTAATCTGATGACAAATAAAGACTTATACTTATACTTGATGATGGCATGGCGTGGCATGAACCAACACGTACCGAGCACGCCGAGGCGGTAGTTCATGGTGACCACGATGACGTTTCCGTAGGCGGAGAGCACGCTGGCGTCGAACATGTTCCCCGAGCCCTCCATGTAGGAGCCGCCGTGGATGTACAGCATCACCGGCTTCTTACGGCGCTCGCGGATATCTGCACAGAGACGACAGAGACACCAGACACACATTATTAAAAACCTGTCCATGAATTTAAAATAATGCAATATGAATATCGCTTGTTCATGTTAATTTCCACCTACGGTGTATTGTTGGCATAAAATACAAGTTACCACAAAAGATTAGTTTTATTATCAATTCTTTTTTTCATTTTAAACATAAAACAAGGCAACACAATACAGTAATAATAATAATAATAACAACAAGACCATACAGTACCACAACAATAATAATAGCAACAATAACGACATTAGCAATAATAAAAATAATAAATACAGAACATAAAAACCAACTTGTACTATTACGGACACCACAAAAGACACCACAAAAGACATTTGTAATGTCTCTGTGATACTTGTATAACGAACGGTTCGGCCAGAACCAGTCCTTCAGAGTAAATCTAGGTATTCTTATATTATATATCCCACATTGATATATATAAATAACATAGACCTTTCATTAACAATACTATAATTACAGTAGCCACTGCCAGAATAGTGTGACATGTGTATCGCGTGTGGTGAGCACACGCACGCACAACGAAAACAGAAGACGTTGCATTGTCTCAATAATTTAACAATAAAATTATGAGCTCAAAGTATGAGCTCACTGACTGAACAAAAAGCATGAATTGTCAAATAATATTGATCACATTAACTAGATTAGATGTGTTTGAGGAAATTAGAAAGGGAACAACCACTTCAGTTATTGACTGTCCAGTTTCTTGGCAGCTTTAACGTTCGGCTTTTGACGGGCCGATGATGATGCATGGTAACGTTAGCTATGTTAACTAGATAGCATGTTTATTTTGATCACTGACTAACCTGGTGGTGCAAGAAAACATTTGGTACATGTTGCACATTTAGGGCCATCTCCGGCAAGGGGCTTTCTTTTTTTCTCTCTCTCTCACTCACTCACTCTCTCCCTCAGCAGTCCGGGCCTGCCATCAGCGGTGACTGGTCCATTCAGGACCCCGGCCAAACTGGTGTAGAGGGTGAGCAGGGTCACTGAGGAGGCACTCAGCCTTTACTCAGAAGAACGAGGTCTCGACTGGGCAGTGGACACACTGGGTCACTGTGACCCCACTTGCCATCTTGATCGTGCACCGCAACCTAGCTGGGTCCTGGCTGTTTGTTACCAAACACACACACATCAGGCCAGAGGACAAGACCATCTGTACGACAGCCTTGTAAAACAGTTGCGAGACGTAACGATCAACATTAAAACCGTACTTTTTCCGGTACGAAGAGCATTCGCTGTTGCAGTTCCCCCCCCCCCCCCCCTTCACGTAGCACATTAACCGTGCTAACAGATGGTTAACCGTCTGTATAGTGTGATAGTAAAGGGTTAAAGAGGTAATACTGATTTAAGGGTTTACCTGCTGCCGTGTGGTAGTAAAGGGTTAACCTTCTGTATTGTCGCAGTGAATGGGTTAACCGTTTGGTAGTGTGGCAGTGAAAGGGTTAAATGGGTTAATCGTTGGTGTTAGTGGGACCTCCCCTCTGCTGCGTCTATGACCATTTCCTTTGTTTTGGCCAATCAGGACAGGCCTGTTCCCGACTAAGGATTTGTATAGTCGACTTTGATTGGCCAACATGTTCCGATAGTCGACTGGATGCAAATGCAAAAATATATACAAATATAAATAAAATATATAAATATAAAATATATAAAATATATATAAAAAGAAAATTATAAATCCTTTTTTTAGTATCATTCCATTTGAGCTGTGGGGGGTGCTTAATGTCTGAAGGAGTCGACTGAAGGCTTCTTGTCCTCTGCGAAAGCATGCAATTGGTCCACTGATGGATACATCTTGATATTTGTCTAGTGTGTTCATTAGATGGGTGAAATCCTCTTTCAGTGCCTCTGTGCCTGTTTTCTTAGGCAGTTAGCCTCTGGTATGCGAGCAATTAGCGTTAGCCACGCTTCTAGGCCTCTTTTCTTTTGGAAAGAATGAAAAAAAAAATTGATTAAAATATTTAATCGCGATTAATCACATGATTGTCCATAGTTAACTCACGATTAATCGCAAATTAATCGCATAAAAAAAATGTATCTACCTTTAACAGATAATAATTTAAAACAATCAATAAAGTGCATGAAATAATAGGGGAAAGAAAACGTTGCATTCTCCCACACAAGGGCTGATTAATCACACACCCCCCCTCTCACTCACACACACTCTCTCCCAGCTCTCTTTCTCTCTTGCCCCTTCCTCATCTCTCTCACTCACACACTTCAGAAACAAACATAGTATCAATGAGAGCATCAATAATACACCTGAGTGAAGTCTAGTAAAAAAAAAAAAAAAGTAAAAAATTAAATAAAATAAAAATTCTTAAAAGTTAATCGTGAGTTAAAAAAAATTGTGGCGTTAATAGAATCGGGCGATAACGCTTTAATACCGTGTTAACTTTGATAGCCTTATATATATTATATTTTTTTTACTAAGAGGTTGGCAGTCGACTACGGCTCCTTTCGATCGGTTAGTCGACTATTCGACGAGTCGAGGTCAGCCCTACTCTGTTTTAGTCACGTTAATCTCGAGGAAATGGTCAGAGTGCCATTTGTAATGAAGTTCCCTATACCTCTTCCTCAAAACCACCCGAGGATGAGTCGCCACCAGGCTGCAGGCACCCCCCCCCCCCCCCCCCCCCCGCCACGGCTGTCTCATTTGCACACTGAGTGGAGAGACCGAAGCTCGACACCCATTGGTGCACACAGCGTATATACAGTATGGGAGAGGAAACACAGCCCTGTTCATGAACCTAGGGGAGGAAATAGCTGTGTTTGAATCCAACCCGCTGGGTACGATTCAGGAGGAAATCATTCATCCATAGAATGAGCCTCGGATTATAGCGGCAAGATCCCACAGTTTTGCCGACCAGCAGGTGGAGTTGGATGGTGTTAACCCTTTCACTGCCACACTACAGTAGGTTAACCTTCTGTGTGAGTAATCTGTGAGTAATCTGTGTGAGTAATCCATAACTCCAGCACTCACCATTTTCAATATACGCCATTTCAAGTGTGCTTGTTTAATAAAAAAAAATTGCGTCACTGAAAAACATTAAATCTTGCTCCGACACGGCGTGAGTTGTCAGCTGTTTGATTGATGATTGAAAACTTTATTTAACAGATTGCAGAATGGCAGTACAGTACGGCTCAATACACACAACTGTTAAGGGGATGCAGACCAGAGAAAGACTTTCGTCTTGTTTACATCAGGGTCCCCCATTTTCAATTCATCAGGACATTTATGACATACATGACATACAGATATACAGGTATAATATTCTAATCTAATCATTCTAATCTAATCATGACATTTATGACATACATGACATATAGATATACAGTACTGTTACATTTGTGACATACAAGATATGCAAATATACAGTACTGTTAAACAGATCCTAACAGTAAATATATACATACGAGGGGGAGGAAACTGTACATTAGGAGGAGCATGAGAGCGTACCGTGAAAGCTGATGCGTTGAAAGCTATAGCTTAGCGCTATATCTAAAAGATATAAACAGCGGTTTGTGTTTGTGCATTTCAAAACAACATGCCATCCACATGTTGCCCACTTTGCATAGCCTTCATATGAATACAAACATATGCCATTCCAGCAGCGGAGAGACCTGCTGCAGACAGAGTGAGGCTGATGTAATTATTACAAATTGGTAACTGACTGTTTTGACTGACAATACGCATTAATCATCAGGTATATTGCTGTGCATTGTTATGTCCGCAGTAGTGTGTGTGTGTGTGTGTGTGACTCCGCACAATATGTTGTTATTGCTGCTACCATGCGCTTTAACACTTTCCGCGCCAGACCCGATGATAGTCGGGTTAACAAGCCGAACGTTCAGCGCCAGAGCGTGAACTGTGCATAGCTGAATAGACTGTATTTTAACGTCGGTCATATGGTGGTACTTGGAGAGCCAGCTACGTTCTCAGGTGGTACTTGGTGTAAAAAGGTTGAGAACCACTGGCCTAGACAATTATTCAAGCACTACTGTTGGTCTGTTGGTCATTGTCAGCAGTGTTATCCTCTTCATAGGTACCTCGTCATAGGTACCACACAAATCCATTGTTTATAAAGTCTCATGTTATGAAATGTAATGATTTGGTTTATTATAAAACTATGCAAATAATGTACAGAGCTAAAGCAAAGGTGCAATAGTTTTTCTCAATACATGAAAGAAAATATAATTTTTTTTTATCTACTTTTTCTCCCATTTTTCAATTTTTTCTCCCATCCCAATTTCGTATCGTCCAATTCTACCCTCCGCTGTCTCGAACGCTGTTAGACCATGCCTCCCACAGGCCGGCTGCAATGTGGACAAAGCCTTGCATCACGTGTCCCCTCCGGTACTCGAGGAGGCAGCCGTCGCATCTTTTCACCTGCACAGCGCGATCTCTCAGCGTCGGGGGTCTGCGTTTGGAGGGCACGCCGCCCCCGTCGCTTCCTGATTCTGCTGCGCAGGCGCACCAACCGACCTGTAGGAGTCGCTGTCCACAACGTCCGATCCCCACCCATCAGCTTCCCACCCCCTAATACTGCCAATTGTATTAGTATGAACGACCAGCCAAGCTGGTAGCAACGCAGAGAGCTGGGCTCGAACCCAGCGTCTCCCGCATTGTTGGTGAGTGCCTTGCCCACTGCACCACCTAGCCGCCCAAAGAAAATATGATTTGAGAGATTTTTGTAAATGTACTGTTAAAAAAACTAAGAAAAGGATTAAAAGGAGGTGTATTTCTATTATTGGGGTTAACTTGTGGAACAATGCTGATATATAGTTAAGAATGAGTCATATGCTTCAGTCTGTACCTTTTCAGTCACTGTAAAATCAAATATTGTTAAATGATTGTGCATATTGTATTGTGTGAGATGATGACTGAATAAACTACTACTACTACTACTACTACTACTACTACTACTACTACTACTACTACTACTACTACTACTACTACTACTACTACTACTACTACTACTACTACTACTACTACTACTACTACTACTACTACTACTACTACTACTACTACTACTACTACTACTACTACTACTACTACTACTACTACTACTACTATACTCCTAGGTTATGGACGACTGGCCCACAGGTCATTCATCTCTTCAGGTCAACCATTCTTTGGGCACAGGTTTCCACTGGTCAGGGATCAGCCCCCCATGTCCAGTGAAACGGTCTTGGGAAAGGAGATGCAAGTGAATCAGCACATGACTGCGAGACCTTACAGCCGATGCCGTCCGGATCCCGGAGATTTGCAAGCGTCTCTTAACCGATGTCACTAACTGTAAGTGACTAACCGTATGACTAAGTGTAACAATCACCCCCCCCCCCCACCCCCCCCCCCACCCCCCCACCCGCTCCTTTTAAGCACCTCATAGACCAGCGAGGTCACTAACCCACTGAGTCATTCAGTCAGTCATCCAGCCACTCACTCACTCACTCACTCACTCACCACTCTGCCCCTGGCGGCGGCTTGCGGTCACTGCACGTTGTGTGTAAAGTGATCTAATGCGCCTGATGCTCCTTTGTTAAAAGGACGACGGCTCCATATTGAAACACAGAAGTGTATGAAGGAGAATCGCGGGAGAAATTGGATTTAACACAAAATAACACGTTACAAAAAAATTAAATAAGATGAAAACCCAAACAAAAATGATGATAAGGAGGAAATAGGACAATAAAGCAAATGGTAAATTGACTGCATTTATATAGAGCTTTTATCCAAAGCGGTTTACAGCGTATGCCTCACATTCACCCGTTCACTCACACATCCACCGTGCCAGGTGCCAACCTGCTCATCGGGAGCAGTTAGGGGTCAAGTGTCTTGCTCAAGGGCACTTCGACACGCTGCCGGCGGGGAGGAGCCAACATTTAACCCCGGCAACCTTCAGATTACCAGACGACCACTCTACCTCCTGAGCCACTGTCACAACAACGAATGAATGAAGGACTGGATGGAGGATGAGACATCCAGCCGAGGGCACCACAGAGCCTGGACTCTTTTAAAGCCTGTTTCTGTTAGCTTTTTATTAAAAAAAAATTCTTGTGATATTATTTTTTTCTTGTGCTGTTGTCTTTAATTTTCTGTTTATACTATGTTTTTAACTATGTTCTATTTCTATCTTTTTATTCTGTATTATATTTTTTTAACTAATAATTATAAAAAGAAATTACTATGTTTTAACCCTGTAGCACTTTGGGATCCCAGTGAACAAAAAGTGCGCTACAAATTAAATGTATTATTATTATTATTATTATTATTATTATTATTATTATTATTATTATTATTATTATTATTATTATTATTATTATTATTATTATTATTATTATTATTATTATTATTATTATTATTATTATATATTTTACATAATACGGTGACTGTCTCAACGGGCCTGTCCTCTATATTTTCATCCCATTGTGTCACGATCCCATCCTCCCCTCTCTCTGCCCGCGCGGCCTGCGATGGTACATCCCCACCATCTTTTAAAAGGCTGTGTCACCCCCCCCCCCCCCCCCGCCCCCCGCCCCCCCACCACACTCCAACAAAACCAGCGCACTGTCTCTTAACTGTAGGAACGACATATGATATGTTATTTATGTGGCAAACATGCGATAATAGCAAAACATGACGCACGTAAATGTTCTCGGGGATCGAGACGCGT
>NC_140172.1:14275954-14303526 GCF_963971535.1 Notolepis coatsorum | reverse complement strand
AGATCAAGTGTACATACAATCTAAGCAAGGGCATATTTTGTAGATACAGTACTGAATTTTGCCATCAGGATACATGCAATTTAAAATATGAATATAGAATATAGAATATCAGGCCTATAAATTACCTTATTATGGCCAAGTCACACAGATGTAGCCCTTAGGACTCTCTGCACTACCGAGTGGGTTCCGGTGGTTGCCGCATTAATGGTGTAAACCGGCGCTCTGGTTACTTTTCATCTTCGGGGGGGGGGGGGGGGGGAGGGAGCCGGTTGTGTTCATGCTCGTAGATCGAGATCCTAAAATTACTATAGTCAAACCGGCCGATGAGGAAACCTATTGGGCTCCGAGCAGACTGTAGAAGAAGACAACGGACGAGGGCCACCTAACGTTATATGTATTGATCCTGCTCTGATTCAAGACACTTGGAGTGAGAGTCTGCGGACAAAGGTAACGTCTATTTTACATCTATTTTACCGTAATGATTGCAGCGTCGGAAAACGACCCCCCCCCCCCCCCCCCCCCCCGATGGCTTTGTGAAGAAACATGGAACATGGTCGTGTTTACCTTTGACCTAGCAATAATATAGGTTTCAGGCGGGCAGCTGCGGGATTTGCGCATTATGCGCACAAAACACTCTATATCTCACGATCTAGAAAACCAGCCTGGATTATTGTGAAACGGGGCGATTTTTAGCAGGTATGTAGAAATAAACTGTTTTGTCCCTGTTGGACAGGCCCAGACTGGCCATCGGGAGCACCGGGAGTTTTCCCGGTGGCCTGGCCTGCACAGATAAAAGAATTAAAATAAAGAAAAAATTAAACAAAAATATTAATATTTTTTTTTCTTTATAATTTTTTTTTTTTTTTGCCAGGCCATTGTTTCTAGTTGTGGCGGCGGCGCGGCGCGATAGTTAGATAACCTAGGTGGGTGGGGATCAACCAGGATTTCACTGTCTGCGACAGAGTTGGAGAACTATCTGACTCTCTCCCTCGGATCACACACACACAATGGAGCCGTGCTGCCGCTTGTGATTGGTGGAGGCGGGACCAGGCGATACAACTGATTGACAGTGGAGGCGGCGAATGGAATGGCAGATGGCACTCTGCAGAATACTGTAACAGCCAGGCAGTGAGCCAGGTAGTTTTGTAATAATGAAAGGTCTGTTATTTAATGTTTGTGTAAGGGCTATTTTAACTGTTGATGGGTAGTGCATCAGTAAAGTGAATATGGTATTGTGCTCTTGCTCTGTTTGAATAGGTGGAGAGAGTGGTTAACTGTATTATAATAGTAAATAGACAAATATGTTGTGCTCTTGCTTTTTTCTTTTTGAAGGTGGAGAGAGTAGCATTGCTAGTGCCACAACAGTTTTATTTGAGGTTCATAACAGTACATTGTACTAAGCAATTGTTGGCTCATTAGTTTGTGATTCACATGCACTAAAATTCACCAGAATGCCGAAAATTAAGTCTTTGTAACAAAAAAAATCCTGGTGGGGGACCCCCAGAGCCCCCGCTTAAAAAGTGGCCTGACTAGGGCTATATTTCGCGCTATATCTCCCGGTATGAATTATTTCCCCAGTCCGGCCCTGCTGTTGGAGTATAAATAGTGCCTGTCAAATGAGCCATACTATGTCTCCATAGATATAATATAGAATATACGATGGGTCCGCAAACATCGTGAAAATTGTCAATAACGCTGGCGCCAAGGAGTAAAGATGAAAAAACAGCGTGGCAATCAATGAGTTAATGGAACATTATGGCAACTTAACCTCTTGACAGTTATTCACTGTCAAAGATGCAAAGAAAAATCATAATATATATTCTCCTTTGTTTCATCACAATTTACTCAAGCCTAGTAAGAGACAGAATATTTCTGACACTGGGAACACATTCCCTGAGGTCCACAGATGTCCCTAGATACCAAGAACATGCAAATGGACCTTGTAGAAGTGGAGCAATCTTCCATTTACTGAGGTATGTATTTCTAGGCGGATTTTCAGAAAATAGGGCTTAAGAGGTTAATCGGGCAGTTCTCCTTTAATCAATACGATCAATGGATTCATTGAACCATATTACCCTGAGTTGGTCGTGTTCTCACGTTGCATATTATTTTAACTAGACATTAACCATAAAGACTCAATAATTAGGTCTTGCATTTCTTCCCAATGTCCCAAACACGACACACAAATTCAGCCTATACGGAAACGCCCCGCCAGCTCCTTATCAAGACGCGATGGAAGCGCCTGCAGCTCCTTATCAAGACGCGGTGCGATGGAAGCGCCTGCAGCTACCCTGGCCCAAATAAAACACACAAGTCCCTGACGTGCTTGTTTGAGTATTACTGAAGCGATCTGTGAGATACTTGAGAAACATTGTAAAAAATACTGTCCGAGCAAGATGTTACAAACAGACGCAGAATCAGCTGCTTGTATTTTATTCCAAAGGGGGAGGAGAGCTCAAACCTATAGCATTTTAACACCTTGGCAGTCAGGTGTGAACAATAGCTCTTGTGTCCACCCGTAACCCCCCCTCCCCCCCCCCCCCCCCCCCCCCTACTGGTCTTTGCTGTCACAGACTTTGCTGCATTATGGATTCTCTTATAGAATAGAATAGAGCAGCATGTTCTGAAATATGTCTAAACTAGTGTGCAATGAATGAATCACGTCATGTGTATAATAACGTTGATTCTACAGACATCCTCTGAATTAAATAAGTATAATAATACTGTAATAAATACAACAAAATATGGCATTCAATCGATGTATTGGTTGAGGGACAATAACAGCGGCTGTTAAATGAGTTGCGACGTGCACGCACCGACTGCCTGCAGACAGGTTGTCGGAGCGTTCATTTGGGAGAAATAAATAATAATAATAATAATAATAATAATAATAATAATAATAATAATAATGACAATGTGTGAATTTGTCTTACTTCATTTTGTCACTATTATTATATACAGTTTACAATTGATCTTGACTTCAAGTCAAGTCAAGAAGTCAAGAGTTTTATTTGTCACGGCATACAAGTATACAATGAAATGCGGGGGGTCTTGCCCGCAACGATTGTGCATAATACAATAATAATAATATAATAAGAATCCAATAGAAAGACATTGTGCAATAATACAAGTAATCAAAGTAGGGCATACCGGTATATGTACATGAGTTATTTACAGAGCATGGTGGTAGGACATGCTAGGTCCTGTGGTAGTGCAATACACTGTTAGCTACGGATGAGGCACTGGGTCTTTATGTACACTGCTATACAATGCTATATTATACAATCTCAAGTTATACTATACTATTCTTAAAGTGACCTTTCCTTTTGTAAAGTGACCATAAGTGTGAGCGTGTGCAGCATGAGCATGTGTGTGCTCATGTGTGCTTGTGTGTGGAGAGTTCAGTGTTCAAGGCTTTGATGGCCTGGGGGAAGAAGCTGAGCCGAAGTCTCTCTGTCCTAGTTGCTGGTGTTCGCAGGCGTTTGCCTGACCGCAGCAGCTTGAACAGGCTGTTGTTGGGATGGTGAGGGTCTTTCATTATTCTGCAGGCTCTGGATTTGCACCTCTTGTTATATAGGACCTGCAGGGGTGGTAGTGCAATACCCGTGGTACGCTCGGCTGAACGTACCACTCTCTGTAGGGCCTTCTTCTCCTGTGCCGTGCTGTTTCCATACCAGGCAGTGATGTTTCCAGTCAAGATGCTCTCTACAGCTCCGGAGTAGAAGGACTGATCTTCCCCGATACTCTGAACTTCCTTAACTGTCTCAGGTGGTAGAGGCACTGCTTCGCCTTTTTTACGACTGAGTCTATGTGTGTTGTCCATGTCAGATCCTCTGAGATGTGGACCCCCAGGTACTTGAAGCTGCTCACCCGGTCCACGGTAGCCCCGTTTATCCTCAGTGGTGTGTGTCCCCCCTGCTGTCTCCTTCTAAAATCCACGATCAGCTCCTTGTTTTTACTAATGTTCAGGAGCAGGCTGTGGTCCTGGCACCAGCGTTCCAGTACCTCAACCTTCTCGTTGTTGTCCGAGATCAGCCCCACCACCACTGTGTCGTCCGCAAACTTCACTATGGAGTTGGAGCTGAACTTGGCCACACAGTCATGTGTGTATAGTGAGTACAGCAGGGGGCTCAGAACACAGCCCTGGGGGGACCCGATGCTCAGGGTGATGGTGTTGGAGGTCTGACCCCCCACCCTGACCGCCTGGGGCCTTTCACTCAGAAAGTCCAGTATCCAGGCGCTCAGAGCGGAGCTCAGACCCAACTCGATCAGCTTGTCCACCAGTCTGGTGGGGACTATGGTGTTGAACGCTGAGCTGTAGTCAATGAACAACAGTCTCACATAGCCCCCCTTCTGGCGGTCTAGGTGAGAGAGGGTGCTGTGCAGTACCTGGGAGACCGCATATCAGTGGACCTGTTTGGCCTGTATGCAAATTGCATAGGGTCCATATCACTGGGGAGGGAGGCACAAATGTGATCCTTAACCAGCCTCTCAAAACATTTCATGGCCACAGAGGTGAGTGCCACCGGTCTGTAGTCATTGAGACCTGTTGGGGAGGATTTATTTGGTACTGGGATAATGGTAGACACCTTGAAGCAGGCAGGTACCACGGATTCCGCCAGGGATAGATTAAATATGGTGGTGAACACAGGGGCTAGCTGGTTAGCACAGGACTTAAGTATGCGTCCTGTTATCCCATCTGGGCTTGAATGTAGTTTGAGGTTAGATGCCAAACTTATTCTTGTTGTATTGTGCTTGTGCTGCATGATGAAAATACTTTTTAATCTAATGTTATCTAATTATCTGTGCCCTCCCATTTCAATTGGAAAATACATTCCAAAGCAATTCAGCATTCCAGACCCTTTTTCCATCATTGTTATTCAACAAGCACATTCCATCGTAGCTCCACTTACGACCTTTTTGGGGAGATTTTGGAATTCACAAGCGGTTCCTCATGAATTTTTGCACAAATAATGTTGTGCTAAACATGTTAGATATATAAATGTTTGATAAAGAAAAAGGCTTGTAGTTTGAGCTAGAATTTTCGAAGTCGGACAGATTGGTGCGCGTGTGTTCTTTAATGGGGGCAACCCCTTAAGCCTGAGCGGTCCGGTACCGGTACGGAATTAATATCACATGTGCGTCATGTGTATAATAAGGTTGATTCTACAGACATCCTTTATTTGTTGCGGTAGTATGGTAGACAGTCCTAATGGCTGTAACTGTACATTTGAAAAAGAAACACAACATCACTTAATACGGACTGTATTGATCTATTTGTGACGTCAAATAAATCTCGTACCGGTACCGGGCCAATCGGGCTTAAGAGTTTAAAGGTAGAATATATAATTCCATCACACAGCGAAAGAACCCCGCTTGGTATTGCGCTAATACATTTTCTGTTTTGGAACTAAGAACACGACTATAGAATACACCTGATTTTGGCATAAAAACAACAAACAATCTCAACAAACATTCTGTGGGTTCAACAAAACCCGTCTCCCATGCATTGTCAATGGAGCAGCTCCTGTCCTTATACCTGAAAACATTGCAAGTTTGAGTCTTACTTCTCTGGTTTCTGGCTTTAGGAGAGAGGAGCTTATGTTCACAAACATTGACTGAACTTTCCAAGGCCATGGAAATAACTATAACAATAACAATAATTATTTGAATTCTAAATTTGATTGGCTTTGCCAAATTTAGTAATAGACCTGTCTCAAACCCTGCCCCTTTTCTTGATCCTCCAATCACAGCTGTCGCTTACCTCGGACTTCCTCGTACAAACTTTGTTTGTACGAGGAAGTCAGAGGTAAGCGACAGCTGTGATTGGAGGATCAAGAAAAGAGGGCAGGGTTTTGAGACAGGTCCATTGTGCATTTGTAAGGCCCCTATTGGTAAGCAACCTCCTTATACTACATCATTATTGGAATGGAATTTTGGAACCTATGGAATTGGTCCTCAAGGTCCCCTGAGTTTTCTCGGAACAGGGTACATCTCTCTGCATTCACCTTGCTCATGGAATGTCAATCAAGTTGTATCTGTATGGCCTGTGTAGTCTGGTTGGTGCTGCGTACTCATAGCTCCTTGTTGTCAATGTCTACTGCTAACCTGAAATACTCCCCAATTTGTAAGTCAATTAGCTTCCTTAACCCTTTCACTGCCGCACTACCAAACGGTTAACCCTTTCACCGCGACAATACACAGAAGGTTGACCCTTTCACTGCCACACTACAGGAGGTTAATCCTTTCACTGCCACACTGCAGACGGTTAACCCTTTCACTGCCGCACTACAAATCCAGAGGGACATTCGGGACGGCGACGTCTTTTGTTTCACCGAGACTTGGTTGACTCCGAACCATGCAATAGAACCGGCAGATAACTTCTTTGTTCTCCGCAAGGACCGAACGACAGAATAATCGGGGGAAGATGAGAGGAGGCGGTGTAGCCTTCATGGTGAACAAGGAGTGGTACAATCCATGCAACGCAAAGGAATGGTCAAACCACTGCTCCCCAAACCTGGAGTTTATTACAATCAAATGCCGACTTTCTTTCTTCCGAGGGAGTTAACGTCCATCATCCTGATCGGAGCGTATATTCCACCACATGCAAACACTGGGGTCGCACTCTCGAAGCTACACAACGAGGCAAATAAACTTCAGACAGCTAATGTTGACGCTGCTATTTTGGTTGTGGGCGATTTCAACAGCGCAAGTCTTAAAAAGGTGTTGCCGAATTTCTATCAGCATGTGACTTGTCCCACCAGAGGCGAGAACATATTAGACCATTGCTACTCGCAATTTAAGAATGGGTACAAGTCACAGGCTCTTAGTCCTTTCGGCAAATCGGACCACGACGCCATATTTCTTATGCCAAAGTATAAACAAAGTCTCAAGCGCGCCCCTGTAGTAACGCGAGATGTGCAGCGTTGGTCTGGGGAATCAGAGGAGGCGCTCCAAGCTGCACTTGAATGCACAGACTGGAGTGTGTTCCGTGATAACACAGACAATATTAATGACTACACTGAAACGGTGCTTGAATTTGTCTCTACTCTGGTAGAAGAAACAATCCCCTCTACCACAACTAGAGTTTACCCAAACCAAAAGCCCTGGGTAGATAAATCCGTCCGTGAGGCTCTGAAAGCACGCACCTCAGCCTACAATGCTGGGCTTGTGACAGGCAACATGAATGAACACAAGGCGGCGAGCTACAACGTAAGGAGGACAGTAATAGAGGCAAAACGGCGTTACAGGGATAAAGTTGAACTTCAGTTTGAACAGGCTGAGTCCAGAGGTATGTGGCAGGGACTCAGAACGATGACAGATTACAAAGGCACCTCCCTCAAGCTGAACAGTGACATCTCCTTAGCAAATGATCTCAATACCTTCTATGCGAGGTTTGAGGCTGTGAATAACAACACCAGCCTACAAACCACTGCAATGGAGGGGGGGGGGGGCACTGCCAATAGAGACTCAGTGTTCAGGTTAACAGAACATGAGGTGAGGAGGACCTTTAAGAAAGTGAATATCAGGAAGGCAGCAGGACCGGACGGCATCCCCGGCCGCATCCTAAAAGTCTGTGCCGACGAACTGGCCCCGGTATTCACTGACATATTTAACCTGTCCTTAGAACAGGCTGTCATCCCCACCTGTCTGAAGAAGTCCACCATTATCCCTGTACCCAAAAAATCTACGCCCGCTTGCCTCAACGACTACCGCCCTGTAGCTCTCACCTCCATAGCCATGAAGTGCTTTGAGAAGCTAGTGAAGGGCTACATCTGTTCCTCCCTCCCCATCAACCTGGACCCCCTGCAATTTGCATATCGCCCCAACAGGTCCACGGAGGACGCCATAGCCCATGTGCTGCACACAGCAGCATCACACCTGGACAAGAGGCAGGGGAACTATGTGAGAATGCTATTCATCGACTACAGCTCAGCAGTCAATACCATAGTCCCGTCCAAACTCATAGCCAAGCTCAGGGACCTGGGCTTGAACTATGACCTCTGCCAGTGGGTCTTGGACTTCCTGACGGGTAGACCCCAGGTGGTTAGAGCAGGCAACTGCACCTCCTGATCCATCACGTTCAACATAGGGGCCCCCCAGGGCTGTGTTCTGAGTCCCCTCCTCTACTTGCTGTACACACACGACTGTGTGGCACAGTGGAACAACACAATCATCAAATTTGCTGACGACACAGTAGTGGTGGGCCTGATCTCTGCCAACGATGAGAGGGCCTACCTGGAAGAGGTAAAGAATCTGTCGCAGTGGTGTCAGGAAACTGCCTCTCCCTGAACGTCAGCAAAACAAAAGAGATAATTGTGGACTTTAGGAGGTCGGGGGTCAGGGACTACAGCCCCCTCAGCATCGACGGGGCACCGGTTGAGAGAGTGAACAGTTATAAGTACCTCAGAGTCCACATATCGGAGGACTTGACATGGACCACACACATTGACAGTGTTATCAAGAAGGCACGGCAACGCCTCCACTTCCTTAGGCGCCTAAGGAAGTTCCAAGTGAATCAGAAGATCCTTAAGAACTTCTACTCACAATAGAGAGCATCCTGACTGGCAATATCACCTCCTGGTTTGGGAATAGCACTGCACAATATAGCAGACTACAGAGAGTGGCCCGTTCAGCCGAACGCACAATTGGAGGTGGGCTTCCCACTCTCCAAGACATTTACAACAAGCGCTGTATGGGTAAGGCTAAGAGAATAATCAAAGACTCCAGCCACCCAAACAACGGCCTCTTTGAACTGCTGCGGTCAGGCAAGCGATACTGGAGTCTCATGGCCAGTACAGAGAGACTCAGAAGGAGCTTCTATCCCCAGGCCATCAGGATGCTCAATGACAATAAGACTATGTAACAACCCATCATCTACACTCACAGCACACACATCCACACGCACACACTCACTACAAACAACTCACTGCAGCACCCACTTTACCCACTTTAGACACTTAACACACTTTATATTTATTGGTAAAAAATTTGCACTACAACTCATAATCAACTCATTACACCTTACTAGAAATTGTACCTAAATTGTACCTCATCCCATTTCTGTATTAGGGGTGTAACGGTACACAGAAGCCACAGTTCGGTATGTACCTCGGTATTGGGGTCACGGTTCGGTACGAGTTCGGTACAACAGAAAACCAATATTTATAATTATTATTATTAATATAATTTTTCTTTATTACATTATATATTTTTTTAAATGTATATATTATATTTATGATAATTATTATAATTATTATTATTAAATAGAATAATTTTCTATAGGCTTGCCGTGGTAGTCAGTGATACTGGTGTCATTCTGTGTTCAGGCATCCAGAGTAAATTAATTGCCTACTGCCTACTTGGTAAGTTTCAGTTTCACTTCTAGAGAGGATTTAACTGCACGAGACTGAATACTAGAGAACAGATGACAGAATGGCAGAGGATTATTTGGATTTAAACACAATAGCAGTTCAACTGGAGAGGAGCTCAGATGATCAGTCCCAAAAAGTATGTTTCTTTTTTTTATTTGATCAGCGTGAGTCCGGCGGAGGAGAATGTTGTTGTTGTTTGTTGGCGACGTCTGTGTGTGTGTCTGTGTTGGCGATGCGCGGTGTGTGTGTGTGTGTTGGCGATGCGCGGCGTGTGTCTGTGTTGGCGATGCGCGGTGTGTGTGTGTGTGTTGGCGATGCGCGGCATGTGTGTGTGTTGGCGATGCGCGGCGTGTGTGTGTTGGCGATGCGCGGCGCGCGTGTGTGTGTGTGTGTCTTTCTATTGGTTTCATTATTGGGCGAACAAGAAAACAAAAAAACGTTACAATTGTAATGACCCTGCAGGCTGCAGCTGTTCTTCTAATGTAAATGTACCTTTCTCCGTGCACTTTCGCTCGCTCTGAAGTCGGACTATGTGTGCCTGGCAATGCCCGCTGTTCTCGCACGGAACCCGCAAGTGCTTGCATGTGCGACTGGTATGTTTGCGCTGTGAGGCGTATTCGTCTATGGCGGCACGTACCGCACCGTGACGGCCGTACCGTAAATTCGCGTGACGAATATATGTACCGTTACACCACTATATTGTATTGTAACTCAGTTACTTTTCTACTCTGCATTGTATATTGTATATATGTATATATTGAACACTTTTGTCTACGTACTTGACTTCTATTTTATACTTATTATACTTATTTTATACTTATTTTATATTTATCTATTTTTATCTAGCACAATCTCTGGAGCAAAACAGAATTTTATATAAAAGTATTCTGTACTTTTGTATGAAAACTAATAAAGAAACTTGAAACTTGAACTTGAAATGGTTAACCATTTCACTGCGACAATACACAGAAGGTTAACCCTTTCACTGCCACATGACAGCAGGTTAACCCTTTCACTGCCACACTACAGCAGAATGTTAACCCTTTCACTGCCGCACTACCAAACGGTTAACCCTTTCACTGCGACAATACACAGAAAGTTAACCCTTTCACTGCCACACGGCAGCAGGTCAGTCCTTGCCCCACAATGTTGGAATTAACTACCCATCCCAGTTAGGACAGCCGAATCCCATCCAATCTTTCGCCGTCGACTAAAGACGCTCTTCTTCAACCATTATCTGAAAATAATTAAAAAAACAAAAAGAAATTCTAACCCTAACTAACCTTACTGCATGCACTTGTCCTAATAAACTAACCTACACTGTAACACGCAACACTTTGATGAACATTGTTACTCAGCTGATAGAGTTGTGCCCTTCCTGATGACATGTCGTACAGAACTTGTAAGTCGCTTTGGATAAAATAGTCAGCTAAATGACTAAATGTAAATGTAAATGTAACCCTTTCACTGCCACACGACATCATAAGGTTAACCCTTTCACTACCGCACTACCAAACGGTTAACCCTTCACTGTGACAATACACAGAAGGTTAACCCTTTCACTGCCACACGACAGCAGGTTAACCCTGTCACTGCCACACGACAGCAGGTTAACCCTTTCACTGCCACACTACAGAAGGCTAAGCTTTCACTACCACACTACAGAAGGTTAACATTTCACTACCACACTACAGAAGGTTAACATTTCACTACCACACTACAGAAGGTTAACATTTCACTACCACACTACAGGAGGTTAACATTTCACTACCACACTACAGGAGGTTAACCCTTTCACTACCACACTACAGGAGGTTAACCCTTTCACTACCACACTACAGAAGGTTAACCTTTCACTACCACATTACAGAAGGTTAACCTTTCACTACCACACTACAGAAGGTTAACCTCTCACTACCACACTACAGAAGGTTAACCTTTCACTACCACACTACAGAAGGTTAACCCTTTCACTACCACACTACAGAAGGTTAACCTTTCACTACCACACTACAGAAGGTTAACCCTTTCACAACCACACTACAGACGGTTAAGATCTAGTCCCTCTAAAGGAGTGTCTATTGGGGCAGGATGAATACAGAACAAGAGTGAGTGTGTGTGCGTGTATCTGTATGTGTGTGTGTGTGTGTGTATCTGTATGTGTGTGTGTGTGTGTGTGTGTGTGTATCTGTATGTGTGTGTGTGTGTGTGTGTGTGTGTGTGTGTGTGTGTGTGTGTGTGTGTGTGTGTGTGTGTGTGTGTGTGTGTAGGTGTGTGTACGTGTGTGTGTGTGTGTGTGTGTGTGTGTGTGCGTGTGCGTGTGTGTGTACGTGTGTGTGTGTGTGTGTGTGTGTGTGTGTGTGTGTGTACGTGTGTGTGTACGTGTGTGTGTGTGTGTGTGTGTGTGTGTGTGTGTGCGTGTGTGTGTGTACGTGTGTGTGTGTGTATGTGTGTGTGTACGTGTGTGTGTGTGTGTGTGTGTGTGTGTGTGTGTGTGTGTGTGTGTGTGTGTGTGTGTGTGTGTGTGTGTGTGTGTACACGATTACAAGACAACCCTGCCCTTTTTTCAAATACTCATTTTGGAAAAAATATATATACTTTTCTTTTCATAAAGAAAACAAGTACCGCCTATCTGTCCAGAATGTAGCAGTAATACAAACAGACATTGGATAATGAAATTAACTTAAATTGCCGTGTTTTCACAAGCTACAAAATGCTATTATTTTTGTATTATTTAAATTAAATTAAATTTCAATTAAATTAAACTGTAGACTGGTAGACCTATTAGTAACATCATGTATATCTTAAAATAAAAAATTGTTGGATAGGTTTTATATCTATTATACTGCCTCGTTGATCACCATGTTCTTAACATTGGCATTATGACTCCTCCTCTGTTCTGACCTTGGTTGACATAGCCTACAGTACTATCAACCTAATGGTGAGCTGCTGGAGCATCCCATAATTAACATCACTATCTTTTCAAGGCCGCAGTGGGCCCAGTTATTAAACTATATATGAATCTTGAGATTACAAGGATTCCATTCATACCAATCATGTCATACTAGCTTACTCGTTAAGTGCTAGTCATCAATCCAACATCGCTCCCTTAATGCAACACCTCCTATTTCTAGAGCGAGAATATAAGACAACCACACTTTTTCAGGTCTGATTTGTCACAAAAAAAACACATGTCTTATATTTGGGATAATACGGTATTTGATAGAAAACTGAAACCTTCAGACGGAGAACCATATCTAACAAAAAATTCCGGACACCTCACGTATTTGCCATCAATCCAAATCACTCCGGGAGTGCGAATGCGATACATAATCCAAAAGTACCTCTACTGTCTTTAGCTATGAACGTACAGTAGATGACATCTGGAAAAAAAAAAAAACGTATTCATAGGATATCGGTACAAGAATGAGCCTGTTGTTATTAAAGTAGGGCTGGGCGATATGGCCTAAAAATTTTATCTCAGATTTTTTCACACCACATCTGATTTACGATTTTAATCGATTTTTTTCTAGAAAACTAGAAACGCCAAAGAAATCATTCAAATAAGCTTTGTTTTTATTTGACACAAAAAGAAAAAATTCAAACCAAGATGAATTTCCGTATTTGGATTGAAGTGCAAACCTAACTTTCACCAATCTTCACTTAAAACAAATATTCTTTTTTATCCACTTTTTCTCCCATTTTCTATTTTTCTCCCATCCCAATTTTTTTATCATCCAATTCAACCCTCCCCTGTCTTTGAACGCTGTTTCTTGCCTCCCACAAGCCGGCTGCAATGTGGACTAAGTCATACATAGCACGAGTCCCCTCCGATACTCGAGGTAACAGCCGTCGCATCTTTCCACCTGCGCGGCTCGATCTTTCAGCGACAGGGGTCTGGGCTTTGGAGGGGCCCCGCCCCCGTCGCTTCCTGATTCTACTGCGCAGGCGCACCAACCGACCTGTAGGAGTCGCTGTCCACAACGCCCGATCCCCACCCATCAGTTTCCCACCCCCTAATACTGCCAATGTGTATTAGTGCGGACGACCAGCTAAACTGAAAGCAATGTGGAGCGCTGGGCTCGAACAGGGAGGCGAACCTGTTCGAGCCCAGTCTCCAGTATCCGTGGTGAGTGCCTTGCCCACTGCACCACGTAGCCGCCCACTTAAAACAAATATAATAATAATAATAATAATAATAATAATAATAATAATAATAATAATAATAATAATAATAATAATAATAATAATAATAATAATAATAATAATAATAATAATAATAATAATAATAATAATAATAATAATAATAATAATAATAATATATATATATATATATATATATATATATATATATATATATATATATATATATATATATATATATATATATATATATATAAAAGGTTATTCTTGATCAAACAAAGATGAATGTCCCTATTGGGATTAATAGTGCAATAACTTGCTTTTTCACCAAACTTCACTTAAAACAAATAAAAGGTGCCTCTTGATCATCAAACAGGAATGAATTTGGCTATTGGGATTAATAAAGTGCAAATCTAACTTTCACCAAACATCACTGTTTGTAAAATAAAAGGTGACTCCTAAAAAATATATAAAAAAAACGATTACATTTTTCAAAATCGTCCTAAATCATTCATTCGAATTAATCGATAAAATCGATTAATCGCCCAGCCCTATATTAAAGGTGACAGTTGACACAAAGAGACACACACATATGGACGTGTTGAATGTCAGTGAACGTAATAACTCTCCACACCCAGAGGGAAAAGATGAATGTCAGTCAGGGGTGTAAAAAGTACCCAGACATTATACTTAAGTGAAAGTATGGGTACCGTCTCAAAATCGTACTCAAGTAAAAGTCAGAGTATCTGGCTAAAAACACATGCACTTGAGTAAAAGTAAAAAAGTGTCTACTTTTAAATGTACTTAAAAGTCTATTCTTCTGATAGCAGGTGTTTAATCAAAGATCCCCACTTTCTAGTCTTGCACAAGGACCAATCAGCATGGGTATGGGCGGGTTCATTTTCCATTGATGGGGATTTGATTGGCTGTTTTTAAATAACGTGCGGCCGCAGGATTAATAACGTTAACGTTAGTTTGGCCAGAGAAACAAATATACTAATTAAAATGGTTGGACCTGCGAGATTTGTACTTTGTAGGTCTGCATTTTAAATGTAAGGAGTAAAAAGTAGTTTTTTTTTCTCTGAAATGTAATTGAGTAAAAGTACAAGCATACAAACCTAATAATACTCCAGTAAAGTACAAATCCTCAAAAACAGTACTTAAGTATTGTAACAAAGTACAATTACTCAAGTACTTTACACCCCTGATGTCAGTGAACGTAATAACTCCCCACACCCAAAGGAAAAAGATGTGTTGAATGTCAGTGAACGTAATAACTCCCCACACCCAGAGGGAAAAGATGCAAACCATGCAGAAGAAATACCTTCGTCCCGCGGTCTGTTCATCGTAGACTCATCGTGTTTTTTCGTGAGCGGACCTATGAGAGACGAAAAAGGGGGAGAAGAGACAACATTTTAAAAGATTGCAAGATAGCAAAAATAAAAAAAAAAGTATAAGAGAAAAATGGCAATCCGAGAGAAAAAGATCACGGTTCTCTCATTTCTCAAAGGGCTATGCAGTATGCAACCAACAAAGGTAAACAAGTAACATCACCAGAACCACAGCTTGTTCTGTAAGATAAGATAAGATAAGATAAGATAAGATAAGATAAGATAAGATAAGATAAGATAAGATATGGTAAGGTAAGGTAAGATACAATATGATAAAATACAATACGATATGATAAGATATTCCTTTATTGATCCCCTTTGGGAAATTCGGGTGTCATAGAAGAGGGGAGGTACAGGTACGGGCAGGGTAAAAAATAAAGACGTAAATATAGGCAATGAGATTTGATCTGAATACAGAAATATGATACAAAAAATGTAAACTGTGTAAACAATATCATTATTAACTATTATATAAAAACAGATGAGGGTCTGTATGCCCTACTGGTTATATTATATAATGTTACAATAAATACTGTATAGGCAATAAATCATTTGAATCTGAATATATACCATGAGTAAGAGTAAAAGTAAACAGAATACACAAGGTACCCTAACTGACATGATATCGACTCTTAAACCACTAGATTCTGCTTATCATTCTGCTCTTAGATGTATCACTGGTGATAGATATGACACACACCACTACATCTTATATGAGAAAGTGGGTTGGTCTTCTCTGGCAGATCATAGGCAAAATCAACACTGGTATTTATTTATTGCCATTAACTCATTGAGCGCCAACCACGTATTATTACGTGATTGCCCGCCAGCGGTTGAGCGCCAATCACGTAATATTACATTTTTAGATCCTTTTTTCTTTTTTTCCGATTTTAATATTCTATACAATCTCACGGACCTCTGTGTATCATTGGGACTCATTCTGAAACCTCGAGATTGCAATGCCGGCCGAATCCTGCTAGATGGCAGTATCGCCTACCATTTGAAACCTTATTTCACACTGTGTGTTACATTTTATATGGTCCGGGCGGATAATTTGGACCCGGGCAAGTGAAAGGCTTTATTCGAGCAACTTGGAACGCGTCCAGCACACTTGATCCATAGTTTGTCCCATTTCATGTCAGGGACCCGATGTACATCAATACTGGAAATCGCGATCAGACAATTGGAATATTCATTTTGGAATACCTCCTAGCAAAGGTAAGGACTATATGACGTCAATCCTACTTTGATCGTACAATGATTTCACATCGATGGCAACAATCATATGTCACGTACTCCAAAACGTATGCCATTGCTGACGATCAGAGCATCACAAAACAACCCCCCCCCCCTTTGCCTTCATGATGAAACATAATACCTACTATATACCTTTGATTTGGAAATAGTATCGTGTCCAGGCGAGCAACGTGAAGGACTTTCGCAAAATGCAGATAGCCATAACTCAGCTTCCAGGAATTAGCCCGGATCACTCTGAAACTATACAATATTCACCACGGAGGGCGGCTGGGTGGCGCAGCGGACATTGCGCTCATCACCAACGCAAGAGGCACCGGGTTCGACTCCGGCTGTCGGCGTTGCCTCCGGCTTGGGCCAGTCGTCATACTAACTCAATTGGCAGAGTTAGCGGGTGGAAGTCGATGGGTGGTAATCTGGACGTTGTGGACAGCAACTCCTACAGGTCGGTTGGGGACGCCTGCACAGCAGAGGCAGGAAATGGCAGGGGTACCTCGCCAATGAGAGTCCGTGCTGGCAGGTGAAAATATGTGACAGGCTGCCTCCTCGTGTATCGGAGGGGACACGTGATGCAAGGCTTCTTTCCTCCCTACAACCGGCCAGTGGGGGGCATATGCGAGCAACGTTCAAGACAGGGGAGGGGAGAATTGGCACAGTGGAATTGGGATGGGAGAAAAATGGAAAAAGAGGAGAAAAAGTGGATAAAAAGAAATATATATATTCACCACGGGATAACACGCGAACGTATACATGAAGAAATTAACAATTTTTTACGTATTGGACTACAAATAGTGTCTGTCAAATGAGCCGGACTATTTTCTCCATAGCTATAATATAGAATATACAATAGATCCGCAAAGATGAAAATAGGCAATGGAAAGCTGACCCTAGAGAGCAGAGATGGGGACAGGCTATGGCGCTGAATGAGTTAATGGGAAATTACCTCCTTATCTCACATATATAACATGCTCAAATAATTGGCTTACACTGTATATATATACAGACCCATATACAGACCCAACTTGGAAAATCAGTTACATTATTCATTATAGTGCCCCTACTACTATTACAACTACAGTCATACAACTACCTATAACACAGGGGAAGTTTAGAGGCTTACTTGCAGGCCTTCCTGCAACAGTCTGTAACTGTTTTTGACTTACTTATATTAGTTAAAAATAGTTTTTCTGGTCTTTCGCGCATTGATCTTTGTGGTCTTAGCAGCACAGTGGTGTAGTGGTTAACACTGTTACCTCACAGCTAGAAGGTCCTGGGTTCGATTCCCGCTTGGTGACCAGGTTGCTGTGTTGCCAGTTACCCAGGTGGGGGATCTCCCGGGCCTTTCTGTGTGGAGTTTGCATGTTCTCCCTGTGCTCGCAAGGGTTTCCCCTCCCGATAAGATAAACCCAAAACATGCACAACAGAACACTGTCGCAGCCCTGACGAAGACGGACAGGAGCACTTGGATTGGTCCCCGGGTGCGGCGCACGCTGCAGCCCTTGTCTGCTCCCGGCTGCCCTTGGGGGGGGGAAGGATGACGGGATGGGAGGTGCAGAGAACATTTCGTCAGCGACTCAGTGCATGTGTGTCTGTGTGTTCCTGTGGGTCGCCCATCGCATGTGTGTGTTAATCTGATGACAAATAAAGACGTCTTCTTCTACTTGTATTCCAGATGTATCTTCATCTGGGATGCAGTTTCTGGTGGTGCGTGTCGTGGTTGGAGGGGGACACGGGTCGTTTGAGTGTACTTGGATTGTTTGCTGGGTAAGCCTACAGTTATTGTATTGAGCCACCATTGTGGCACCGTGTCTGTGCCCTCCCATTTCAATTGAAAAATGCATTCCAAAGCAATTGAGCATTCCAGACCCTTTTTCCATCATTGTTATTCAACAAGCACATTCCATCGTAGCTCCACTTACGACCTTTTCGGGGAGATTTTGGAATTCACAAGCGGTTCCTTGTGAATGTGTGCAACAATAATGTTGTGCTAAACATGTTAGATATATGAATGTTTGATAAAGAAAAAGGCTTGTAGTTTGAGCTAGAATTTACGAAGTCACACAGACTGGTGCGCGTGTGTTCTTTAATGGCGGACATTTGCAGGACTGCTGTGTGGGGGGGGGGGGGGGGGGATTGTGTGCTCCATGGCCTGTGGCTGTGCCGGGGAGGGGGGGGGGGGGGGGCACGATTGTGGTTGTTTGGGCGGATAGCATGGTAGTGGTTGGATGGGGGACGTGTAGCATTATGGGTGGTCTGGGATGCTGTGGGGGTTGTGGTGGGTTCTTCATGTGGGGGAGTCGCTACGGCTTTTGTTTCGGGGGGGTCCCGGGGGTCCTGGTGTCGTCTCGGATCGTCCGCGGTGCTGCACGTCTTCTCGGTTTGCCACTGTAGTGTCTGTCTGCTTGAGTGTTTGGAGTCGTTGCCTTGCTGTGTGCTCGGGATACTATATCACAAAACCGAACGTTATTGGCATAGATTGGAGCGCAGTTAGTGTGTCTACCTTCTGTGAACATTTAGCAACAATCTGCGTTGCAAACGGATTCAAAATGGCGGACCTGTCGCAAAAGTAAAAAGCTGACTGTATTTACTGCTGTATTGGATGCTGGGAGGGTTTCTGCAACTGTAGGTACATGTGTCATTGGGCTTAGCAAGTGAGCAGCTCCCATCTCAGAGGTGTTGTGTGATTAGGGCCACAACGCCTCCTTCTCGTTTTGCCACTGTTGTGTCTGTCTGCTTGAGTGTTTGGAGTCGTTGCCTTGCCGCGTGGCTCCTCTGGCGTGGCTGCAGGTCCCGGTGGTGCGTGGCCTGTCATTCGTCCGTGGAGGTTGGGAGTGGGGGGCGTGGGGTTCGCTGGTTTCCTCGTGGTGGCGAGGTCGCCATGACCGGGGGAGATGGAGCGGCCCGCTGGGGGTGGCATCCCTGTCGCCGTGCATGGCGATGTGAGTGGCAGGCGGGGCTGTTTGTGTTTTCCTTCGGTCATGACATGCTTTATCAGGGGGTGTGTCTTGGATGGGGATGTGGTGGGGATTGGTGTGTGGGGTGTTTGGGGACTGGCTATTCCTGGGTGGTTCACATGCCCTCGAGCAACACTGTACTTATTGTACTTATTTTATGCAATTTGCTTGCTGATTGTTTGTAGCCAGTTAGCCTGCTGGTTAGCTTCTCTGCACGCTAGCAGAGGCTTATTCCGGCTGGTGCGTTCCTTGTTTTGAAGCTCATAGCCTATGTAGCCTACAGTAGTCTATAAATTCAGTTCAGTTTGGCCTCATTGTTCGCCTCTCTTGCCTCTTAGTTCCCCTCCTCCAATAGGCCATTCTATAAAAATGTTTGGTCTTGCATTGTTAGCTTGTCGGTTAACTATCTCCCGGTCCGCTAGCTTACAGGCTTACCCGGCTATGGTTTTTCACAGAACTCTGAAGAACACTCACTCACTATAAAGAAAGAGAGACAGAAGGGAGGGGGAGGGGCCCCCCTGCTGATGTGTAGGATAGAGACAGAAAGAGAGGAGGAGGAGGGGGGGTTGATTTGAGAGAGAGAGAGGTGTGAAAGTTACTCCCTGCTGTTTGTGTGTGTGAAAAAAAAACGCCTGTACATAGTTTTTAATTTTCATAGTTTTCCCCCCAAGAAAGACTCCAAAGCTCACAAACTTTTTTTTACACATTTTATATAAGTAAACCTTACATTTATATCTAAGTGTGTTGAATGTCGGATATTGCGTATTGGCTAGACATCATAACCTGGACTATACAGTATAGAGAGAAGGAATAAAACGCTGAGAGACAGAAATCCGTGTATCAAGAAAGCAATATTTTTATTTGTGAAGGTCGCTCTTATATATACACACACTCAGCTGGTATTAATGAGTCCATCACTCAGCTGGTGTCAATTCAATCACTCTGAATGGATGACGGGAGAGCACACTCATTATTGTCTATTATTGTCATTTACTATTTGAATTAAATCCTCTAAAATCCGATTCAGTTTTTTTTTGATATTTCACAAGTAATAAAGGGAAAATGTGACCTCGCCCAGCTCAATTCGGCCCACGGCTTTTCGCGGGAGAGCCAAACAAAGGTATTTTTTTTTGTCATGTTTTTAGTTTTTTTTCATATTATCACAGTTTTAATGTGATAGACAAAGACCAACAAAAGTCCTGCTGTTCCGAGACTCGATGGATGCGCAAACGTTGGCAGCTGCACTCAACAAATTCTCTGCATCAGGAACAGCAATTGATGCATCGGATCTAATGAACGAGTACATGTTGGACTTTGTTAATCGTGTCGATGACTCTGCACCGGAGAGAAGGCATCACGAACAACATACAGATTTCACGACACGTTGTCTGTCGTGCAAAGTTCTGCATTCTTTATGGGTAAGTTGTTGACTTAATTTGACATTATTTTATATGTTTGTGTGTCACAGTGTCACCGCATTTAAAACTCATTTACAAAACAGCATCAAGTTACAGTATGCTCTGTCCATGACCCAAGAGGCCTCTTTCTCTTTAAACAGAACTATTTTATTTGATTCACACATTGGTTCTTTTTAACAGAAGAATCGAGAATCAAGCTATTTTACAAGTAACCAAGGTCTAATGTATCTATGCCTTGTGACGTGGGAAAGGAGGGAAAGAGCTCCCTCTGAAACCTGGCTTGGATGCCGGGATGCTCCATGCGGCCCCAGGCCAATATTTATAATACATTTTTTTATTTTTATTTTTTTGCATTCGACTAAGAGGTTGGCAGTCGACTATGGCTCCTTTCGATCGATTAGTCGACTATTCGACTAATAGGGGTCAGCCCTAGTGTGGACATATTCAACACTGTTGAAAGTGCCGTGCAGCAATATGGGGGGTTTGATAAACTGTCCGCTGTTGTTACCGATGGAGCACCGGCAATGAAAGGAAAACACACAGGATTCGCCGGGCTTCTAAGGCAGAGTGGCGTTGAGTGTCCAATGCTGCACTGCATTATACATCAGGTAAGTTCGCTAACATAATTTCCATCTATTGTGGGTCACTAATAATCAGGGGTGCAGTGGTCTTGCCACGCAGTACCACGCCGTCCCAGCACTTTTCTGAGCAGAAGTACGTGCACGGACATACAAAAATTAAACGTTATTTCATCTAATGCAGATTGCATGCACAAACATTGAAGTTGACATTCCTTCTATTGTGCGCCAACAGGAGAGACCACAAGTGTCTCATTAAAGACAGAACCATTATTGACCCACTGTGGGGGAGGGTGAATGTCATGCCAGTTTGATAAAGGGTCAATGGGAGGCACTCAGGAATGTTTTGTTTAGTAGCAGGATAAAAGTTTATACATTTAACAAAATCATTTATTATTGCACTTTTGATTTACTGTTGTAGTGAAATGCAGCAGGAATGCTGCTTTGTGTTTGTTGAGCAGTGGGCTTTAAGTTCATACATTTATTTTAATAGAAGCCTTAATTATCATTTGTCATTTTTGTATATATTTGGGTTACACGGCAATACTTTCAAATTCAGCTGTATTTATAAATTCATAAAGTTGAAATTAAGCATTACTAAATGCGTTTGAAATGGAATAAAAACAAAGTTACAACAAATTATAATAGTTTATATGACTTAATTTATCACATCTGTGACTATTATTGTCATAATCACAGCACGGGCCTACTTCACTCCCCCTCCTTTTCCCCTCACGTCCTCCACACGCTCCTCTTCATCCCCCTCTCTATCCACTACGCACTCCTCATCATCCTCTCTTTCTTCAGTCACCCCTTCCTTCACCCTCATTCACCCGGCTGTATTCCATCCCCCTAATTCACACACGGGCAAGCACCCCACTCTCCCCAGCTGCACCCTATCCTCCCCTGATGAGGGGACTATATCTGCACCTCGACGCTGACCAGAAGCTGTCGTGGTATTAATTACCACTGCCCAGGTACGACGTCTCTGCCACAAGCTCTACTGCTAGATACCCTCCGTGTATTGGCTTACTCTAACCCGTTTCTCTCCTGTGCCCCAAAGGACCGCCGTCCCTGTCTGGACGTCACCTGTTCCCGAAGAGGAGCACCTATTCTCCCGCTGCCACCCAGCAGCTCCAGCGTCCCTGTCTGGACGTCACCTGTTCCCGAAGAGGAACACCTAATCTCCCGCTGCCACCCAGCAGCTCCAGCGTCCCTGTCTGGACGTCACCGTTACCGATGAGGAACACCTATTCACCCGCTGCCACCCAGCAGCTCCCCCGACAAGCACCAGGACCACTTGCTCGCTCACTGCCGCCGTGGCAGCCACAGGACAGAACATTAACCCCGTTCTATTTCCCCCCAATTCCTGTGTTGCTCAATTTCCATTAAACACCCTTGAAACCGCTCCTTTCTCTTCTCGTGTATTCAGCAATTGGGCTGTGCTCCAGACTCCAGTTCTCACACACTATGGGCTATTTGAGTGATGGGGTACTACTGGCGGGACTGCCGATAAACAATGCGGCCCCCCAGATTGAGTGTGGAAATGTAGTGGCTCTCACCATATACAAAGTTGCCCACCCCTACTGTAGGTACATGTGTCATTGGGCTTAGCAAGTGAGAAGCTCCCATCTCAGAGGTTTTGTGTGATTAGGGCCACAACACCCCCTGAAGGCTCAACAATAACACACGGCTGGACTGGTCATCTGGCATTTTCCCGGTGGGCCGACGCACCTTGGAGCCGTCATAATTTGATTTATAATTTTCTTTTGTAACGTTTGGTCAACGACCGGCCCATTGGTTCATTTTCTATACTGACACTGGGCTGGCCCAATCACATCTCTTACTAAGCCCCACGCCCTCCCTCAGACAGACCTAAACAAACAAGCACACCATTGATTTAATTGCCATATAAATCACATACAAATATCTAACAACTACTCCTCTCTGAACATGAATATAAAACAAAAAGGTGATCTATTAACTGTGTAAACCTTATGCAATATTCATGATTGATATTTGGATACTTGAAATCTGTATGAACTGCGTAGTTAGTATCAAATTAAATAAGATGGAACAGCTCCATGCATTCATTGAATAAACAACTATTTGCTCATTACCAGTATGGTATTGTTTAAATTGTACAGCTTTTTGCACATCTTTGTCAGGGAATTCCAACAATTCTGGACCTGAATGTACCAGTTAATCTTTTATTTTTATTTTTTATTGATCTTTTTCCCCCTCCTTTTTCCTCAGATTTTTCTCTCATCCCAATGTTAGTCGTTATGCCAATTCCCAATCCCCTTCCTGGTCGCTGCGCACTTACCCCCCACAGTCGGTCTGGGAGAGTGGAGGCTATTACGTGCTTCCTCCGACACACGTCTAGCCAATCAACTGCTTCTTTTCACCTGGCAGCGCGGACTCTCACTGAGAGGGTGTAACGTGTGGAAGGATCACACTACCCCCCTTAGATCCTATCCGCGCTGAGCAGGCGCCCCGACCGAACTGTAGGAGTCGCTGTTTACAACGACCCGGACCCACCCAGCCAGCTTTCCCACCCTCTAATACAGCCAATTGTATTAGTGAGAATGGCCAGCCAAGCTGGTGACAACGCCGGAGCTGTGAGCTGGATTCGAACAGGCGAATCCAGCGTCTCCGGTGTTGGTGACGAACGCAATCTCCGCTACGCCACCTGACCGCCCTGTACCAGTTAATTGTAATAATCTCTCCCTCCTTATGTCTAGTCAAGCCAGGTTGTGGGGGAGAGACAGGGATGAACAGGCTATAGACTACTTTGCCCCGTCCTGAGCCTGCTATGATGCAGATGTTTTTACATCACCACCCAAAACAAGATTCAGCCAAGAGTGAGTGAGTACACTGGTCCACTTGCACTGGTCCACTTACTACCCAGCTTTGTAGTGGTTTGGGGTACTGTAAGGCTGAGACCACTTATCTATTTATCGATAATTATCGATAACTACGTGAAATCGATCTGTGTAAAAAAATATATATAATCATTAAAAAAAGAAAAAACAATTATTTAACGTTAGTTTGTGTGTGTGTGTGATAATAATATTTTTAATTAAAACAATTATATATTTTATTAAATGTGTTAATATATATTTGTCTTATTTATAATAATAATAAATATTTATCGATAATTTTGTCCCGATTTAGCGATTCTTCCAAATAGCATATCGTCTCAGCCTCAGTTTGGGGGAATAGTACAGTAGGTACGGTATGGGGTAGGGGACCGCGAGGATGGTGTACTGGGTGGTGTCCGACCGATGGTGGTGGGCCGGTCTTATTGTGTCCCCGTCCAGCCCTGCGGCATAAGAGGAGCACCATCTCTCTACACAGGGCCAGACTGACACTACAACTACACTTAGGCTGACAGTCACTCACTCACATCGCTGTAGTCATGAGACGGGAGGGGAGGGGTGTGTGTGTGTGTGGGGGGGGTAGAGCCTGTGGGGCCACTCGAGCCACTGTTGCAGGCCTCGGGCGAAGAGGTCCTTTACACACCCTCCCCAGGGACCAGTCACATAACACGCAACGCTGAAGACACAAACATGTCCACACACACACACACGCACGCACGCACGCACGCACGCACGCACGCACGTACGCACACACACACACACACACACACACACACACACACACACACACACACACACACACACACACACACACACACACGCACACACACACACACACACACACGCGTACTGTTTCTCTTTCACACCCGTGTTCGCAAGGATACACATACACTAACAAACACATGTTATCTCTCTCTCTCTCTCTCTCTCTCTCTCTCTCTCTCTCTCTCTCTCTCTCTCTCTATCTCTCTCTCTGTATGTGCATGCACGTACATACAGTATATTATTACAAACACATGTTCTCTCTCTCTCTCTATATATAAATATACACATGCACACACACACACACACACGTACACAAAGCGCGCTTCCGTGCACAAATACAAACATCCAACCTGAGAGGGTGAGTGAGTGTACAGTCTCCCTCTGTGGCTGCGGGCAGCAGGAGGGGGTGGTTTCCATATTTACTGCGAGGTGCAGCGCTTGTGAGGCGCTTGTGACAGAACTCCAGTCTCCAAGGTCGGCCCCCTGAGAGAGGGACGCATTGAGCTCCAATAGTAACGGCCCCCAGAGAGAGGGACGTACTGAGCTCCAACAGTAACGGCGGCTAAACGCTCCACACACTCATTATCGGGGGTCACCACCAATTCCTGTTTTGTTTTTTATTTGAAGGAGGGGAAGGGATATTTTCATAGCATTTCGACTTCATTAAATAGTTTACAGTGGATAATATAAATGCGCTGCATTTCTCTATATATTATTTTTTTGTTTTATATATATATATACATCTACAAGAAAGATGAGAGAGAGACAGGGGACGCCATTTGACAAAGGTCAGTTTCAAACCTGTGACATCAAGACATTTCATTTTTATATATTATTTATAAATGTTTCTTTCTTTTTCTTTCTACATATTCCATTTTTACAATACAGGTACTGTTCATGTTTTTTGGCATCATGAATACATGCTCTGCACCTTAGCCCTCATGATACCCTCCTCCTCCTCCTCCCCATCCTCCTCCTCCTCCTCCTCCTGCTCCTCCTCTTCCATCTCCTCCCCTCCCTCTCCTCCTCCTCCTCCTCCTCCCCATCCTCCTCCTCCTCCTCCTCCTCCTCCTCCTCCTCCTCCTCTCCTCCTCCTCCTCCCTCTCCTCGTCCCCCTCCTCCTCCTGCTCCTCCTCCTCCCTCTCCTCCTGCTCCTCCTGCTCCTCCCCCTCCTGATCCTCCTCCTCCTCCTCCTCCTCATCCCCCTCCTGCTCCTCCTCTTTCATCTCCTCCTGCTCCTCCCCCTCCCTCTCCTCCTCCCCCTCCTCCTCCTGATCCTCCTCCTCCTGCTCCTCCTCCTCCTCCCTCTCCTCCTCCTCCTGCTCCTCCTCCTCCTCCTCCTCCTCCTCCCCTCCCCTCCTCCTCCTCCTCCTCCCTCTCCTCCTCCTCCTCCCTCTCCTCCTCCTCCTCCTCCCTCTCCTCCCCATCCTCCTCCTCCTCCTCCCCCTCCTCCCTCTCCTCCTGCTCCTCCTCTTCCATCTCCTCCTGCTCCTCCCCCTCCCTCTCCTCCTCCCCCTCCTCCTCCTCCTCATCCTCCCCCTCCTCCTCCTCCTCCTCCTCCCCCTCATCCCTCTCCTCCTGCTCCTCCTCTTCCATCTCCTCCTGCTCCTCCCCCTCCCTCTCCTCCTCCCCCTCCTCCTCCTCCTCATCCTCCCCCTCCTCCTCCTCCTCCTCCTCCTCCCTCTCCTCCTCCTCCTCCCTCTCCTCCTCCTCCTCCCTCTCCTCCCCATCCTCCTCCTCCTCCTCCCCCTCCTCCCTCTCCTCTGCTCCTCCTCTTCCATCTCCTCCTGCTCCTCCCCCTCCCTCTCCTCCTCCCCCTCCTCCTCCTCCTCATCCTCCCCCTCCTCCTCCTCCTCCTCCCCCTCCTCCTCTCCTCCTGCTCCTCCTCTTCCATCTCCTCCTGCTCCTCCCCCTCCCTCTCCTCCTCCCCCTCCTCCTCCTCCTCATCTTCCCCCTCCTCCTCCTCCTCCTCCCTCTCCTCCTCCTCCTCCCTCTCCTCCTGCTCCGCCTGCTCCTCCCCCTCCCTCCCTCCTCCTCCTCCCCCTCCCTCTCCTCCTCCTCCTCCTGCTCCTCCTCCTCCTCCTCCTCCTCCCTCTCCTCCTCCTCCTCCTCCTCCTCCTCCTCCTCCTGCTCCTGCTCCTCCTCCTCCTCCTCCTCCTCCTCCTCCTCCTCCTCCTCCTCCTCCTCCTCCTCCTCCTCCTCTCCTCCTCCTCCTCCTCCTCCTCCTCCCCCTCCCTCTCCTCCTCCTCCCCCTCCTCCTCCTCCTCCTCCCCCTCCTCCTCCTGCTCCTCCTCCTCCTCCTCCTCCTCCTCCTCCTCCTTCTCCTCCTCCTCCTCCTCCTCCTCCTCCTCCTCCTCCTCCTCCTCCTGCTCCTCCTGCTCCCCCTCCTCCCCCTCCCTCCCCTCCTCCTCCTCCTCCTCCCCCTCCCTCTCCTCCTCCTCCTCCTCTCCTCCTCCTCCTCTCCTCCTCCCCCCATTAAGCTTAACGGTAGCAGTAGTTAAACGCTTCATGAGGTGAGACCAATAACCAGCATGATCCGGGTCAGGCGGCGTACGTCACTGTGCCGTTCAGTACATCTGTAGCGCTTACATAAAAGCCACTCGAATGTGGGGAAAAAAGTCACGGTTTGTCACACGTCACATTCTATCAGTAGCTATAGAATAGTACTCAGTTGTTTACCGTGTTGACGTGTCAGTGGAGTGATCTGCGTCACTGTTAAAGGAACACACCAACTTTTGGGAAGTTAGCTCATTTGCCATCTACCCTGGAGTTAGATAAGCAGATACAGACCTTTTCTTCTCTGTGCATTAGGC
>NC_140172.1:14232491-14275754 GCF_963971535.1 Notolepis coatsorum | reverse complement strand
CAGAACAATGTTTAATCCCGTCGATTTATTGCATTCAACCATTTTGTCTTGCGATGCTGCAGTGTATAGAATATAAGTAGGTCAGTTTGAGTCAGCCTATATAATGCTCTCTCTCTCTCTCTCTCTCTCTCTCTCACTCTCTCTCTCTCTCTCTCTCCCTCTCCCTCTCTCTCTCTCTCTCTCTCTCTCTCTCTCTCTCTCTCTCTCTTCTCTCTCTCTCTCTCTCCTCTCTCTCTCTCTCTCTCTCTCTCTCTCTCTCTCTCTCTCGCTCTCTTGTGTTTTCTCTGGAGGGGAGTGTGGTATATGAGGGGGATACATGAAACAATAGCTTACGCAGGGTAATTGGTGTCTTTCCGTAAGCCACTCCTGAATAAAAACGATGCACATCGACTTTGATTGGCCAAAATGTGCAGATAGTCAACTGCAAAAAAATAAATAAAATAAATAATAAATATATATATATTTTTTTGTATTCCATTTGGGCTGTGGGGGGTGCTTAATGTCTGAAGGAGTCGACTGAAAGCTTCTTGTCCTCTGCGAAAGCATGCAATTGGTCCACTGGTGAATACATCTTGATATTTCTCTAGTGTGTTCATTAGACGGGTGAGATCCTCTTTCAGTGCCTCTGTGCCTGTTTTCTTAGGCAGTTAGCCTCGCTGGTATATATGCGTGCCATTAGCGTTAGCCACGCTTCTAGGCCTCTTAGCGTTTAAAAAAAAATAAAGAGTAGTGGTATACCTGCACCGCTTTTATTAAAATGAATACTGGTTTACATCAAAACTATTATTAGAAAAGTAGCATATACTGGAAAACATGTGAACCACCCCAAGCTCACCAAGAACATTCCTGTGACCGGCACTGTTCAAGAGTCCAGAGTCCATGAGATGCTGGTAAATGGCAACACACCTGCCACTTTGCTTCAAAGATGATATAAACTCATTTGGCTGATGTAGAATATTATGCTCGTTACTTTAGCGGTAGTGAAAATGCCCAATGGGTGTTGGTGGAGCTGGTGGCTGCTTAAGTGTGATCATTAATCACAGGCTCTGTGACAGCGAGCTTTAGCCTACCTGATGAATTCACGGAACTCCCTTGAATATGCATGACTCGTATTTCCATAACCCAATGCTAATGCCTTTGTGTCAGCGCTGCGTGTGTTCAAAACAGCTCGCTAATTAGTTGACTGAACAGGGAATGATTTTGACAAAATATGGTCCAAATTGTCCTTAATCAAAATTGATTCACTGAAGTAACAATGTTCTGTTCCATAATACCTGCATGTGTAATAAGTAACACACAAAAAAAACATTTGAACAAAACTACTCCAAACAGTGCTATGTCACTGAACATCAATGTTTCATATCCTTCCCACGCTAAATGCACGCTGTGGAACAGGAATACATGGTTATGGTTCTCTGGCAATCACCAGAAGAGATAGCGACTGCTAATACCAAATTAATGCACGTTTGGGCAATGATGACATGGGGTTAAATATCATTGGGGTATAATAATTCCAAATGTGGTGATTTTCATAGGTTTTCACGAGGTGTTTAAATACATTATTACATATACAGTGGAAGCATATGTAGTGGTGAATTGCCCCCCCCCCCCCCCCCCCCCCAAAAAAATGTAATAGCTACCAAATATTTCAAATATTACCAAAAAAATACTGGTATTGTCCTTTTATTATTCAACTAAAAGACCACACCAGAATGTACCCCCTATTTGATTTCCCACTCTCTCCAAGCCTCGCTCATTACCATTCATGCAAATTAAACTGTGCACACAACTGAACATTGCTGTGATCACCTGACTCACAGAACAAAGACCTCACCAGCCACCATACTTATTTGCTTAACAAGAGCAAAAAGGCACATCATTTCAACCTTGAAAAAGAGAAATAAAAGAATGGTTTCATGACCGGCCCCTTTAAACAGCCATCTTTCTCACATATGGCACCCCCCCCCCCCCCCCCACCCCCCCCCCTTGGAATCGCAAACACTCAAGCACGTCCTCTCAGCCCCTCAAAAAACCCTCATTCCCCGGCATTAATAGCTTAACCACCTGTTCAGACTTCTGGATCCCATCTACCTCGTCTAAGCAGGCAAAAAGTAACCAACGCTGACATCAAGACCTTCCTCTCCACCTCAACACCTGGCTTCTCCTCACAGTTCGCTGGCAAGGTAAATAACTGTGTAGCGGAGAGAGAGGCTCTACTTTGGCAGCAAAAGCAGCCAACAGCTCAACACATTAGCAAAGGATCTCTGCTGAACGCTGAATGTAAACAAGGTATCTGTGAAATTCACAGAATGTATTGTGAATGTGCAGAAAGGGTATTCCCATAACCCCATGCTAATTATGTTTGTGTCAGTACTACCCTTTGCTCTCCACCTTCTGGACGACTTCCTGGCCGTCAGTCCTACCTAGAGAGCCCACCTGCCATGGCCTGCACCTTCTATCGCCTACAGCAGAAGCCCCAACGTCCCTGCTTGCTGCCCTACAAGCCTCTTGCCCTGCTAACGAGCTCAGCTGCAACTATCCTTTCAGGATTTCACCCACGCGGCACAGTGAACCAAATGCCAGCTCCTGTCAAGTCAAGTCAAGTCAAGTCATCTTTATTTCTATAGCACATTTACATAATGACTAAAGCCAAACCAAAGTGCTTTACAGGTACATGATACAAACACATACTGTACACTACAGTAATAAGTAAAAAATACACCAAAATTACAGAAAAGGTACTGTACAAATTTTTTTTAAAATAAAACAAGAACAAGGTGCAATATAAAAGAGACAAGAAATTTGATGAAACATCGAGAGTAGCAGCAAAAGTGGCCGGCTAACTCTGGTCAAAGGCCAGCGGGGAAAAGAGGCTCTGGGCAGATCTTATGTGGGGGAGACTGTTCCAGAGCCTAGAGGCCTTTAAATCACTGCTCAAAACGCACCTCTTTTCCCCGCTGGCCTTTGACCAGAGTTAGCCGGCCACTGTTGCTGCTACTCTGGACTTTTCATCAAATTTCTTGTCTCTTTTATATTGCACATTGTTCTTGTTTTTGAATTGATTATTATCAATGATCAATTTAATGAAATTAAATGAAATTATCAATTTCAATTATGATGAATTGAAAGTGGGGGACCCTGATGTAAACAAGACGAAAGTTCTCTGGTCTGCATCCCCTTAACAATTGTGTGTATTGAGCCATACTGTATTGTACCCATTCTGCAATCTGTTAATACAATTATCAATCAATCAATCAATCAATCAATCAATCAAAGCCGAGGGGCAGCAGCAGTGAAGGCTCTGTCTCCCCTAGTTTTAAGCCTGGTCCTAGGTATGATTTGAGTACTTGCATTGGCCAACTCAACTGAACCATTTGAAATAATTTTGCCAAGGTCACTCCTTCATCTCTCAGCTACTGTCCCTGCAAGGCCTCTCGGTTCACTCACTGCACCACACCCTGGATCCTAGCTCCCAGTGAGGCCTCTCGGTTCACTCACTGCACCACACCCTGGATCCTAGCTCTCGGTTCACTCACTGCACCACACCCTGGATCCTACCTCTCGGTTCACTCAATGTACCACACCCTGGATCCTGGCTCCCAGTGAGGCCTCTCGGTTCACTCACTGCACCACACCCTGGATCCTAGCTCTCGGTTCACTCACTGTACCACACCCTGGATCCTGGCTCCCAGTGAGGCCTCTCGGTTCACTCACTGCACCACACCCTGGATCCTGGCTCCCAGTGAGGCCTCTCGGTTCACTCACTGCACCACACCCTGGATCCTACCTCTGGGTTCACTCACTGCACCACACCCTGGATCCTACCTCTCGGTTCACTCACTGCACCACACCCTGGATCCTGGCTCTGGGTTCACTCACTGCACCACACCCTGGATCCTACCTCTCGGTTCACTCACTGCACCACACCCTGGATCCTACCTCTCGGTTCACTCACTGCACCACACCCTGGATCCTACCTCTCGGTTCACTCACTGCACCACACCCTGGATCCTAGCTCCCAGGGAGCATGAATACTGGCTCCTCCCACCATGGTATTGGGATCGCCGTCTCCTATAGGGAGGTGTAGTCTGACGTCACTCTGGACCGCCCGCGAGGCCCACCCGTATAGGGATTTATCATTGGGAAAATAGATGATCGGCTATTGTAACAATTCTGCCTCATGAATATTGAAAAGCTTTCCATTTTTCCACAAAATGAGTTCCCTTCCATCACTAACATTATTGTTTAAGCATTTTTGGTTTAAATAAAATTTGGCGATTTAATTTTTTACCATTAATTACGAATATTTTCATGTTGAGCTATAGATTGTGGATGAATAAGCACAGAAAGGTACACCATGCAAATGTTTATGCTTTATTTGTTTTAAACGAGATGATTTAGAAATGGTCAAATGGGGAATTACATTGCGTTTTCAAGATGGTGGACCGGCCGGAAACAGCAATGACGTAACCACTACACCTCCCTATAATGAACGGGTCTCTTCCTAGAGGATATTTGACATTTCACAGAGGCAGCACCTTCCCTCCATGAGCGGTCCCCTATTTCCCCTTCCTCAGCGTCCCCTGCGTTACCCCCCGTGTGAGGACAGAGATCCTGTGTAGCCGCAGGTGGCAACATGACCATTTGTTAATATAATCAACAACAGGCAATCGAGCTGACTGTTGATCATGCATCAGCTAACCAGGCTCTCAATCTCCCACTAATTCCTATCCCATGCTATCCTTGTTAATCAGCCAACTATAATCAATAGCGACTATAGCGATCATTTCCAATTCCAAAGATTTGCCCTTGATTACAAAATTGCTCCAAGTCCTCCATGAGGACTTACCAGCCGGCCTCGTCATCTCTTCTTCAAGCAGGCGATGCCAGGGCAAAGAGGCAGGGCAAAGAGGGAGGGCGAGGAGGCAGGGCGAGGAGGCAGGGCAAGGAGGCAGGGCAAGGAGGCAGGGCGAGGAGGCAGGGCGAGGAGGCAGGGTGAGGAGGGAGGGTGAGGAGGGAGGGCAAGGAGGCAGGGCAAGGAGGCAGGGCAAAGAGGCAGGGCAAAGAGGGAGGGCAAAGAGGGAGGGCGAGGACGCAGGGCAAGGAGGCAGGGCGAGGAGGGAGGGCAAGGAGGCAGGGCGAGGAGGCAGGGTGAGGAGGGAGGGCAAGGAGGCAGGGCAAGGAGGCAGGGCAAGGAGGCAGGGCGAGGAGGGAGGGCGAGGAGGCAGGGTGAGGAGGGAGGGCAAGGAGGCAGGGCAAGGAGGCAGGGCAAGGAGGCAGGGCAAGGAGGCAGGGCGAGGAGGCAGGGCGAGGAGGCAGGGTGAGGAGGGAGGGCAAGGAGGCAGGGCAAGGAGGCAGGGCGAGGAGGCAGGGCGAGGAGGCAGGGCGAGGAGGCAGGGCGAGGAGGCAGGGCGAGGAGGCAGGGCAAGGAGGCAGGGCGAGGAGGCAGGGCAAGGAGGGAGGGCGAGGAGGCAGGGCAAGGAGGCAGGGCAAGGAGGGAGGGCGAGGAGGCAGGGCAAGGAGGGAGGGTGAGCAGGCAGGGCAAGGAGGGAGGGCAAGGAGGGAGGGCGAGGAGGCAGGGCGAGGAGGCAGGGCAAGGAGGGAGGGCAAGGAGGCAGGGCGAGGAGGCAGGGCAAGGAGGCAGGGCGAGGAGGCAGGGCAAGGAGGGAGGGCGAGGAGGCAGGGCGAGGAGGGAGGGCGAGGAGGGAGGGCAAGGAGGGAGGGCGAGGAGGCAGGGCGAGGAGGCAGGGCGAGGAGGCAGGGCCTGATGGCATCAGCCGCAAAGGGCTCAAATCATGCGGCAACCAACTGGGAGAGGTTCTCCGGCACCTTGTCAACCCAGTGATGAGCCTTAACCCTTTCACTACCGCACTACCAAAATGGTTAACCCTTTCACTGCGACAATACGGAAGGTTAACCCTTTCACTGCCACACGACAAAGGGTTACCCCTTTCACTACCACACTACAGAAGGTTAACCCTTTACTATCACACTACAGGCTAACTACAGGTTAACCGTCTGTAGTGTGATAGTAAAGGGTTAACCTTCTGTAGTGTGGTAGTGAAAAGGGTTAAAAGACGCCTGTACTGTTAGGACTAGGGGTGCTGAGAGGGTGAGAACGCAATTGCAGAGGGAAGATATGACGAGAGAGGAGGCAGAGACGAAGTAGTAGAATAATGAAATTATGTATTTGCAGAGCAAGCCGGTAAACAAAGGCACGTTATAAAAGAACAAAACAGGCTCAGCCGAGCTGGCACTGAGGAACAACGAACTGTGAACACGAAATCAAAAGACAACAAAACAGAATACTATCGAACACATACTTAGACTAGAACAACACTACAGGGTAAGGACGACGTCGACAGGAACAGAGGGAACGGAGGAGTAATGTCACCACACAGAGAAGCAGACCGAACACACATATATACACTGACTAATTACAATTGGCCACAAATTACAAAACCAAAAGCAGACAGGGGAAACACATCACACAAGGGGAGGGACATTCAATAACACACACCATGATATCACATTAATTATATTCATCAATATAGTCAATATCGGTGTGATGGTTGCCTGAACCAACTGAATCACCTGGCCACTAGAGGGAGGCAGGAGACCAGGTAGGAGACCACTGTTCCCATTGTGACCACTATTTACATTGTGGCCACTGTCTACATTGTTCTCCCTGGAACCGTCACACTGTACTATGGAAAGCTTCCTGCATCGTCTAAAAACGGGTGTCCCTGTGTATACCTACTGACTTTAGGCCCGTGGCACTAACCGCCTGCATAATGAAGACCTTCGAGAGTAAGTAAGAGTAAGTGAGTGACTGACTCTTTGGACCCGCTGCAGTTCGTCCTGTCCCGCTCACATTGGCATGGATTATGCCGTTATCTACCTGCTCCACACAGGGCTTATTCCCGCCGGGATAAACTCGGACACATGGTGAGAATCGTTTCCTTTGTGCTTTTAACACAATCCAGCTCAGCGCACTGTAGATAGACGACACAATGGTTTCCTGGATTACTTTACTAGCTGACCGCAGTTCATCTGACTCCAAAACAGTGTGTTCGGGAAAGGCTGCGAGCAACACAGGTTGTGTGTGGGGGTGGGGGGTTGGCGGAGCAACAGTGCAATATACCAATAATCAATACAAAGGATTAGGTCCCTCTAGATCAGGCATTCTCAAAGTGCAACCCACGGGTCAGTTTCACTCACAGAAATGTTTCTGCCGGCCTGTGATTAGTTGTTAAGGTGTCGAATGCATGCGTTGTATTTGGTCCGGTTCCAATACAGTTTTAAATCAACCTATACAACAGCACACAGTACTTTGCTTTTAAGAAGGTAAAACTGCCCCCCCTGGGCTAAGTTGTCAAGTTAGGAATGACAGCTTGTTGAAAGCTTGCTAGGCTACTGGCGCATGGCAACTAGGTGTCTCACAAGTCGTGTACGACTCACGAGATGTGTTCCGCCCTCAATCCAATGTTTGGTCCCTAAACAGGCCCTCAGTCCTCAAAACTTTGAGAACCCCTGATCTAGATCATGAGTTTGCACCTTTAACCCCATGAATGTTTCGGATGCTCTCGAATGTTGCATTCATTTATTTAAAAACAATTTGGACTTCAGGTGTTTTTGTTTTGTTCTTGATTTATTGTGATGTTTCTTCTTGACTAAGAAGATGTGTCCGGCCCATGGGGACATTAACGTGTGTTGTCGGGCCTTACAAATACATTTGATTTGATTTGACTCTCTTTTGCCATCTACTGTATCATCTGTCTCTTAAATAGGGAGGTGTAGTGGTTACGTCATTGGTGTTTTCCCGCGCGGTCCACCCTCCTTGAAATGGCAATGTATTTCCAATGGACACATTTATAAATCGTCTCGTTTAAAACAAATAAAGCATGGACATTGGCACGGTGTACCTTTCTGTGTGTATTCATCCACAATCTATAGCTCAACCTGAAAAAAAAATCGCAATTAATCGTAAAAGTAGCAAAATAACAATGTTTTTTACGTTTACGTTCACTGAGGAACTACACTTCACTCTGGCGCTGCTGACAGGCGTTCTGCTGGTAAGTGTAGTTATTTTTAACAACAAATTAAAAACCTTATAACTAACTTTATTTCAACCAAAACATAAATTTTGTGCAAAAATGGAAAGCTTGCCAATGTTCATGAGGCGGAATTATTACAATAGCCGATAATACATTTCCCCCAATGATAAATCCCTATACGGGTGGAGCGCGCGGGAAACTAAAGTGACGTCAGACGACACCTCCCCGTGGCTCATGCAGCAAACTTGACCTCAAAGAAAATACATAACTCACTGATTCATGGTCCGACTCGTGGGCTTTCAGAATCAATCAGTATGACCCCAGATGGTAGAGAAATAGGGTCTAGTTCGAAAATGACCCACATGTTTTCTATTGATTTGTTCTATTCATTCCATTTGTGGCTATTCTACTGTAACTGGTGTCACACACTGTGTCCCACTGTCCCCCAGCCTCCTGGTGTCACACTGTGGCCCTGTCCCAGCCTCCTGGTGTCACACTGTGTCCCACTGTCCCCCAGCCTCCTGGTGTCACACTGTGTCCCACTGTCCCCCAGCCTCCTGGTGTCACACACTGTGTCCCACTGTCCCCCAGCCTCCTGGTGTCACACACTGTGTCCCACTGTCCCCCAGCCTCCTGGTGTCACACACTGTGTCCCACTGTGTCCCAGCCTCCTGGTGTCACACACTGTGTCCCACTGTCCCCCAGCCTCCTGGTGTCACACTGTGTCCCACTGTCCCCCAGCCTCCTGGTGTCACACACTGTGTCCCACTGTCCCCCAGCCTCCTGGTGTCACACTGTGTCCCACTGTCCCCCAGCCTCCTGGTGTCACACTGTGTCCCACTGTCCCCCAGCCTCCTGGTGTCACACTGTGTCCCACTGTCCCCCAGCCTCCTGGTGTCACACTGTGTCCCACTGTCCCCCAGCCTCCTGGTGTCACACTGTGTCCCACTCTCAATCTTCTTATTCAAGGTACTTTAACTCATCCACGGCCAGCGGTGTCAGCCATCCATGTACTCAATGGGCCACCGCTCTAAGAGATAGGGATTTTCACTGTGCGCGGCGGTGTTTGCAGGGCTATATCTATATTCTATATTATAGCTATGGAGACAATACTATGGCTCATTTGACATTAACTATCCATCGTTCAACATGTGAAAAAATATATTTTCATGTATATTATTGGGGAATAATACACGATGGACCGGTATGAAGGAACTACAGGATTACATGTGACACAGAATACAAATGAACATGAGCATAAGAAAGACAAATTCAGAACATTGACCGGGAGCTCTGAGGCCGGACACAGAACAAATGTTGGACTTATATAGTGCGCACTTCGCCACTAGGGGGAGCCCTCTCACTAGGAGAGCCATTACTCCTCACCCTTCCAACAGGGAACAGAGGGATACGACTAAGATCCTCTAACACCATGGGAGCACCAATGTTGTCTTTTCTTTGAGTTATGTTAGAATCTGAGTTATGTTAGAATAGCAGTTGGTTTAAATGTGCACATGGACATTTATGAAGGACAAAAATTCAAAATGTTGGACAATAATAGAGGCTTGGAGAATCTCCATTGGGGATATCTCCGTCACTAGGGGGGGGGGGGGGGGGGGCTTCTCCCTAGGAGAGCTGATTCCCCTCCAAACCGCCAACGGGAGCAAGAAGTGCTAACCATATAGCTTATTTTATTTTCATTTCATTTTTTCTTATTGTGTTTACAGTTTTATTTTTTAAGTCATGTTAACACAAATGTATATAGTGATATCGCCGGTGACATGGGAGGTACAGAAGTGGGCAGGCTGAGTTAAGTGGGGGGGAATGTCGGGGGGAGGGGCCATCGTTCCGGCGGTTCGACCCGGGAGAGGGGGGGCCTTGCGTGTTGTGGGATCGGCATGGGTGGCGTCTATACTTTCCGTAGCCGAAGGGAGGGGTTTCTCTTATCGGGGTCAGAGCGGCTGAGCTTTGCCCGGTGGGGTCTTGTATGTTGTGGGGTCGTTGCGTGTGGGGTGGGGTGCTTGGTGACATGGGAGGTAGCAGGCTTGGCTCGGTGGGGGGGAGTACCTTCCCTCTCTCCTCTACTGAGCCTGGCCCAATAAAATTCAAGGGACCCGTGTCGCTGAGTGCTCGGCCCCCGCGTGGGACGGACCTGGGATATGGGGGAGCCCTATTTCTAGGGGTGGATGGCGGGAGGGGGGGGTCCCTCTTATGGGGGTGTGGGAGGCTGAACGCAGCCATATTCAAGGGGCCCATGTTAGTGTATTGTTGTGTTATGGATGTCATTGTAAGTATTGTCTAGACTCACCGTCCTCCGTGGGCACGTAGATGTTGAGGTACAGACAGTCCTCGCTCTGGTTTTGCACGTAGCCCGCCGCCGCCTCCAGGTTGTCCGTGAACCAGACCGGCAGCATGATCTCGGGCAGCACCCCCTGCACGTTCTGCGGGCACACCGGGGCGAAGTGGGTGGCGTTGCGGATTTCCTGCCAGGAGCCCGGCGCCTCCGGGGGCTGAAAGCGCCGCTCCCCGACGGGCGGCGTGGCGTACGGCACGCCCAGGTACTGTTCCACGGGGCCCAGGATCTCGTTGCTCAACTCCTTCCGGACGCCGCGGATCTTGCCGTAACCCGTGGCGACGATGGGGTGTTTGAGGTCGACCCGTTGGCAGGAGGAGAGGGCCAGGTGGAGGGCTATCCCCAGGAGCCACGCCAGGCAGCGGTCCGAGAAGTGCCGCTGCATCCCACCACCGCCGCCCTGCTGGCCGGAGGACCTCGCGGGGAAAAACAACATGTCGAAAAATAAGAGCCGTTCTCTCGTCAATATGACAAGGATGTCAGCTGGGTGTCAAAGGGATCACGACGGGACCTCCAGATACAGCAGGAAGTTGCCAATGTGAGAAGAAGTGTGTAAAAAAAACATTTGCGGAGAGGGAGGGGTTAACCGCAGAGGAGCAGACGGGGTTTGGTCCTAGCGTGACATGGTGAGGGGGCGGGGCGTGGGGGGCGTCGTCAAGGTCGACTCTGTGGTCTCGTCCATCCTCTTCCTCAGGGAGATCCTGATTGGCCCACGGCTGCAGTCGGGAAGCCAATCAAACCTGTGGGACAAAGGAAAAGTTGCCGGTTAGAATAGGTGCATTCTTTTGTGATTGTGATTTTTAATGCATCCATTAAATGCTTTTGTTTGTTATTATTTAACCTTTATTTACCCAGGGTAGGTTCGCTGAGCACAGATGCTATTTTTCAGCTACGCCCTGCTTCACATTCACACAGTTCCATTCACACCTGGGAGCCGCCCAGTACAACCACAGTCTGCCACCTGGGAGCTGCCCAGTACAACCACAGTCTGACACCTGGGAGCTGCCCAGTACAACCACAGTCTGACACCTGGGAGCTGCCCAGTACAACCACAGTCTGACACCTGGGAGCTGCCCAGTACAACCACAGTCTGCCACCTGGGAGCTGCCCAGTACAACCACAGTCTGACACCTGGGAGCTGCCCAGTACAACCACAGTCTGACACCTGGGAGCTGCCCAGTACAACCACAGTCTGACACCTGGGAGCTGCCCAGTACAACCACAGTCTGACACCTGGGAGCTGCCCAGTACAACCACAGTCTGACACCTGGGAGCTGCCCAGTACAACCACAGTCTGACACCTGGGAGCTGCCCAGTACAACCACAGTCTGACACCTGGGAGCTGCCCAGTACAACCACAGTCTGACACACCTGGGAGCTGCCCAGTACAACCACAGTCTGACACCTGGGAGCTGCCCAGTACAACCACAGTCTGACACCTGGGAGCTGCCCAGTACAACCACAGTCTGACACCTGGGAGCTGCCCAGTACAACCACAGTCTGACACCTGGGAGCTGCCCAGTACAACCACAGTCTGCCACCTGGGAGCTGCCCAGTACAACCACAGTCTGACACCTGGGAGCTGCCCAGTACAACCACAGTCTGACACCTGGGAGCTGCCCAGTACAACCACAGTCTGACACCTGGGAGCTGCCCAGTACAACCACAGTCTGACACCTGGGAGCTGCCCAGTACAACCACAGTCTGACACCTGGGAGCTGCCCAGTACAACCACAGTCTGACACCTGGGAGCTGCCCAGTACAACCACAGTCTGACACCTGGGAGCTGCCCAGTACAACCACAGTCTGACACACCTGGGAGCTGCCCAGTACAACCACAGTCTGACACCTGGGAGCTGCCCAGTACAACCACAGTCTGACACCTGGGAGCTGCCCAGTACAACCACAGTCTGACACCTGGGAGCTGCCCAGTACAACCACAGTCTGACACCTGGGAGCTGCCCAGTACAACCACAGTCTGCCACCTGGGAGCTGCCCAGTACAACCACAGTCTGACACCTGGGAGCTGCCCAGTACAACCACAGTCTGACACCTGGGAGCTGCCCAGTACAACCACAGTCTGACACCATTGGCCACTGAGCAACTCCACTGGAGCAGTTGGGGGTTAAGTGCCTTGCTCAAGGGCACTTCAGCGGCAGATTTTTCCTGCCGGTCCAGGGGATCGAACCGGTGACCTTCCTGTCACAAACCTGCTTCTCTAACCTTTAGGCCACCGCTGCCCCGCATTAAGGCATTGAGGGCGCGTTCACATCTACCCTGTGTCCCTTTAGATCAATAGTCCGTTTCGTTTGTACAGGTGTGAACACAAACCGAACTATTTTGAGGACCAAACAACCGAACCATGGTCCTCTTGAAAAGTTGGGACTCGGTTCGTTTCAAAGTGGACCATGGTGCGTTTGCTGTTGGTGTGAACGCGATCGAACTTTATATAGTACCTAATCTAGAGCAAATGTCTCTCTCTCTCTCTCTCTCTCTCTCTCTCTCTCTCTCTCTCTCTCTCTCTCTCTCTCTCTCTCTCTCTCTCTCTCTCTCTCTCTCTACTCTCTAGTCCAGTGGTTCTCAAACTGTTTACACCAAGTACCACCTGAGAACGTAGCTGGCTCTCCAAGTACCACCATTAAAATACAGTCTATTCAGCTATGCACAGTTCACGCAGGGGGCAAATGTATTCCTAATACCATTATTTATTGTTAACTTTTGTCAGACACAGCCATAATGTACAAAGGGGTAGCACTAGAACTAGCAAACTCTTCCACACAACTCATACAATGCAAGGGGCATTGATAACATAATAATGAACATTCTCACATAGCAAGTGAAAAAATTAAGAACAACTGTATTTCAGCAAATGTACTTAATTCTCTCTCTCTCACACACAGCAACAAGCAATTGTCCTTCATTCTCTCTCACACACACACACACACACACACACACACACACACACACACACACACACACACACACACACACACACACACACACACACACACACACACACACACACACACACACACACACACACACACACACACACACACACACACACACACACACACACACACACACACACACACAATGTTGTTGTCCATTGACAACTCACATAAGCAGGGCCGGACTGGGGAAATAATTCAGGCTGGGAAATATAGTGTGAAATATAGCCCCAGTCAGGCCATATAGCCCCACTTTCTAAGTGGGGGTCCCCCACCAGGAATTATTTTGTTACAAATACTTAATTTCCTGCATTCTGATTTTTACCCTTTAAATTCCAGAGTTTGTGATGGGCATCACAAATTATATATATAAAAAAATATAAAAACACATATTCAATACATTTTCTTAGTGTAACCCTTTAAATGCCGGTTTGTGTGATGGCATCACAAATTATTGTAAAAAAAAAAAAAAAAAAAAAAAAAACACAAAAAGTTAAATATTTTCAATATATCAAATGCAAAGTAAATTTTTCTGTGGGGGGTTATTACAGTCTAGGCATGTGTCAATGATTAGCAACAACACAGATTTTGATGGATTTTTTGTAATGTCAGATTTAACAACAACTCTTTTCAGAAAAGTGGGAGTATTTCATTTTTTATCTGACATTACAAAAAATCTAAAAATAAAAATGGTTATGATCAGGGCTGAAGTTGAATAAAAGATGTATGACTGTTTAGACTGCATTACTCTGTCACATTTATCTCCTGGTTGTTCCCCACTTAGGTTATCTAACTATCGCGCCACCACAACTAGAAACACTGGCCTGGCCTGCTTCTACGTTCAGTGGCCTGTATTTTCTTTTCTTTTTATAAAATTGTTTCAAGTACCACCAGCAGTACCACCAAGTACCACTAGTGGTACGCGTACCACAGTTTGAGAACCCCTGCTCTAGTCGACTTGCGCCGTGCTCGTAATAGTATCTCTCTCATTGCGCTGTCGGCAACTGTTTACATTTGTGAGTGCTATAGTCCAATAGATGAACGACTTGGCGACTGTATGTCCTTTGTTTACAAATGAGATCCGCACCAAAAAGGGTAGTGTGAACGCAGACCAAAATCAAACAATGTATAATTTTCACATTTGGTCCACCAGAAAGTCCGGACCATCCGCAGACTTTCAGGTGTGAACACGCCCTAAAAGTCACGATGAAAACCTGACCAGTCTGCAAGATAATAGTCTGGTTCATCAGATCACACAAGAGCAAAATCCTACTCGGGAGGATCTGCCAGTAAGCCTCATGTGTCCTAATGTGTCAAATTCAGACCCAAACAGAGTTCAACTGCGGCCACAGGAGTCGCTGGGCCCAAAACACAAACAATGATGAAACACACACAGTGCTGAATATAATGTTTCTTCCGCATGGTGTTTGTGTGCCGCATACATGTCTACCGTCCTCAGGCTGTGGGATGTGAACAGAATACTGTTGGTCTTGTATCGCACGCCGTCGTGCCCGTGTTTGGTCACGCTTCATTGTTTTTGTTTGTGTTATTGCGTGGGATAGCTATGGGCACAAAGCCTGTTCATTTCACATGGTTAGTTCGGTTGTTTACCTATCCTGTGCGATCACACGCCAGGCAATGTGTGTATTCGCACTGTGTGCGTGTGTGTGTGTGTGTGTGTGTGTGTGTGTGTGTGTGTGTGTGTGTGTGTGTGTGTGTGTGTGTGTGTGTGTGTGTGTGTGTGTGTGTGTGTGTGTGTGTAGGGGAGGGTGGGGGAAAGAGAGAGAGAGATAGAGAGAGAGAGAGAGCAAGAGAGAGAGAGAGAGAGAGAGAGAGATAGAGAGAGAGAGAGAGAGCAAGAGAGAGAGAGAGAGAGAGAGAGAGAGAGAGAGAGAGAGAGAGAGAGAGAGAGAGAGAGAGAGAGAGAGAGAGAGAGAGAGAGATAGTACACAGTAAAGGCTCTAAATCAGTCACATCAGAAAATACACTAAATCAAATGGGTGATTCAAGAGTTCTTTGTTGGCTCTGGCAGTTACAGGTGGAATCATTTGAACTGATGAACCCCATAAACATCGGACGGCTGCGTTTTTGCCAATCAACCAATACATTGTTGGAAAGTTGAATTTGCCGCCTTTCGGTCGTCACCCTACTCGACCTATTGTATGCTTCCAGTCTCAGGTTACAAGACCAAACATCCGATGAGCGTCATTTGACAAGCCATTGGGACAAGTGACCACATCCGGTTTTGACGGGTCCTGGACAGAAAAGTCACCTCTGATGGTGAAAATTATTGACCACTTTTATAGCCAATAAAATTCTGGATTGATTGATTGATTGATTGATTGATTGATTGATTGATTGATTGATTGGAAATTGTATTAACAGATTGCAGAATGGGTACAATACACTATAAAAAAGTACTAGTGCTGTAAAGTTTAAACATTTTTAAATCTTAGACAAACGAAACACTTTGCTTTCATGAAATATTCTAAGCCATCATTTGAGGCTTTATAAAAGCAGCACAATGAACACAAATCTGTCAGTGCCGAGTCCGACAGCATCTTAAATAACAAACGGCATCGCTTAACAAAGACAGGCAGAGTTGATTTTGCAGGTAAAAAAGAATATTCAAATTTTATTTTCCCATTCGAATCCCATGCCCATCGAACGAAGCTTCGAAGCTTCAAAGTATTTAAGACAGCCCTAGTATGCATGTGGTAGTCTACACCCTCCCCAGACCGACAGAGGAGGCATGTGGTAGTCTAGACCCTCCCCAGACCGACAGAGGAGGCATGTGGTAGTCTATACCCTCCCCAGACCGACAGAGGAGGCATGTGGTAGTCTATACCCTCCCCAGACCGACAGAGGAGACATGTGGTAGTCTATACCCTCCCCAGACCAACAGAGGAGACATGTGGTAGTCTACACCCTCCCCAGACCGACAGAGGAGGCATGTGCTAGTCTACACCCTCCCCAGACCAACAGAGGAGACATGTGGTCGTCTACACCCTCCCCAGACCAACAGAGGAGACATGTGGTAGTATACACCCTCCCCAGACCAACAGAGGAGACATGTGGTAGTCTACACCCTCCCCAGACCAACAGAGGAGACATGTGGTAGTCTACACCCTTCCCAGACCAACAGAGGAGGCATGTGGTAGCCTACACCCTCCCCAGACCAACAGAGGAGGCATGTGGTAGTCTACACCCTCCCTAGACCAACAGAGGAGGCATGTGGTAGTCTACACCCTTCCCAGGCCAACAGAGGAGACATGTGGTAGTCTACACCCTCCCCAGACCAACAGAGGAGACATGTGGTAGTCTACACCCTCCCCAGACCAACAGAGGAGACATGTGGTAGTCTACACCCTCCCCAGACCAACAGAGGAGACATGTGGTAGTCTACACCCTTCCCAGACCAACAGATGAGGCATGTGGTAGTCTTACACCCTCCCCAGACCAACAGAGGAGACATGTGGTAGTCTTACACCCTCCCCAGACCGACAGAGGAGACATGTGGTAGTCTTACACCCTCCCCAGACCAACAGAGGAGACATGTGGTAGTCTTACACCCTCCCCAGACCAACAGAGGAGACATGTGGTAGTCTTACACCCTCCCCAGACCAACAGAGGAGATATGTGGTAGTCTTACACCCTCCCCAGACCAACAGAGGAGACATGTGGTAGTCTTACACCCTCCCCAGACCAACAGAGGAGACATGTGGTAGTCTTACACCCTCCCCAGACCAACAGAGGAGGCATGTGGTATAGTCTACACCCTCCCCAGACCAACAGAGGAGACATGTGGTAGTCTTACACCCTCCCCAGACCAACAGAGGAGACATGTGGTAGTCTTACACCCTCCCCAGACCAACAGAGGAGACATGTGGTAGTCTTACACCCTCCCCAGACCAACAGAGGAGACATGTGGTAGTCTTACACCCTCCCCAGACCGACAGAGGAGACATGTGGTAGTCTTACACCCTCCCCAGACCAACAGAGGAGACATGTGGTAGTCTACACCCTCCCCAGACCAACAGAGGAGACATGTGGTAGTCTACACCCTTCCCAGACAGACAGAGGAGACATGTGGTAGTCTACACCCTCCCTAGACCAACAGAGGAGACATGTGGTAGTCTACACCCTCCCCAGACCAACAGAGGAGGCATGTGGTAGTCTACACCCTCCCCAGACCAACAGAGGAGACATGTGGTAGTCTTACACCCTCCCCAGACCAACAGAGGAGACATGTGGTAGTCTTACACCCTCCCCAGACCAACAGAGGAGACATGTGGTAGTCTACACCCTCCCCAGACCAACATAGGAGACATGTGGTAGTCTTACACCCTCCCCAGACCAACAGAGGAGACATGTGGTAGTCTACACCCTCCCCAGACCAACATAGGAGACATGTGGTAGTCTACACCCTCCCCAGACCAACAGAGGAGACATGTAGTAGTCTACACCCTCCCCAGACCAACAGAGGAGACATGTGGTAGTCTTACACCCTCCCCAGACCAACAGAGGAGACATGTGGTAGTCTTACACCCTCCCCAGACCAACAGAGGAGACATGTGGTAGTCTTACACCCTCCCCAGACCAACAGAGGAGACATGTGGTAGTCTTACACCCTCCCCAGACCAACAGAGGAGATATGTGGTAGTCTTACACCCTCCCCAGACCAACAGAGGAGACATGTGGTAGTCTTACACCCTCCCCAGACCAACAGAGGAGATATGTGGTAGTCTTACACCCTCCCCAGACCAACAGAGGAGACATGTGGTAGTCTTACACCCTCCCCAGACCAACAGAGGAGGCATGTGGTATAGTCTACACCCTCCCCAGACCAACAGAGGAGGCATGTGGTAGTCTACACCCTCCCCAGACCAACAGAGGAGACATGTGGTAGTCTACACCCTCCCCAGACCAACAGAGGAGACATGTGGTAGTCTTACACCCTCCCCAGACCGACAGAGGAGGCATGTGGTAGTCTTACACCCTCCCCAGACCAACAGAGGAGACATGTGGTAGTCTTACACCCTCCCCAGACCAACAGAGGAGACATGTGGTAGTCTACACCCTCCCCAGACCGACAGAGGAGACATGTGGTAGTCTTACACCCTCCCCAGACCAACAGAGGAGACATGTGGTAGTCTTACACCCTCCCCAGACCAACAGAGGAGACATGTGGTAGTCTACACCCTCCCCAGACCAACAGAGGAGGCATGTGGTAGTCTACACCCTCCCCAGACCAACAGAGGAGGCATGTGGTAGTCTACACCCTCCCCAGACCAACAGAGGAGACATGTGGTAGTCTTACACCCTCCCCAGACCAACAGAGGAGACATGTGGTAGTCTTACACCCTCCCCAGACCAACAGAGGAGACATGTGGTAGTCTACACCCTCCCCAGACCAACATAGGAGACATGTGGTAGTCTTACACCCTCCCCAGACCAACAGAGGAGACATGTGGTAGTCTACACCCTCCCCAGACCAACATAGGAGACATGTGGTAGTCTACACCCTCCCCAGACCAACAGAGGAGACATGTAGTAGTCTACACCCTCCCCAGACCAACAGAGGAGACATGTGGTAGTCTTACACCCTCCCCAGACCAACAGAGGAGACATGTGGTAGTCTTACACCCTCCCCAGACCAACAGAGGAGACATGTGGTAGTCTTACACCCTCCCCAGACCAACAGAGGAGACATGTGGTAGTCTTACACCCTCCCCAGACCAACAGAGGAGATATGTGGTAGTCTTACACCCTCCCCAGACCAACAGAGGAGACATGTTGTAGTCTTACACCCTCCCCAGACCAACAGAGGAGATATGTGGTAGTCTTACACCCTCCCCAGACCAACAGAGGAGACATGTGGTAGTCTTACACCCTCCCCAGACCAACAGAGGAGGCATGTGGTATAGTCTACACCCTCCCCAGACCAACAGAGGAGGCATGTGGTAGTCTACACCCTCCCCAGACCAACAGAGGAGACATGTGGTAGTCTACACCCTCCCCAGACCAACAGAGGAGACATGTGGTAGTCTACACCCTCCCCAGACCAACAGAGGAGACATGTGGTAGTCTACACCCTCCCCAGACCAACAGAGGAGACATGTGGTAGTATACACCCTCCCCAGACCAACAGAGGAGGCATGTGGTAGTCTTACACCCTCCCCAGACCAACAGAGGAGACATGTGGTAGTCTTACACCCTCCCCAGACCAACAGAGGAGACATGTGGTAGTCTACACCCTCCCCAGACCGACAGAGGAGACATGTGGTAGTCTTACACCCTCCCCAGACCAACAGAGGAGACATGTGGTAGTCTTACACCCTCCCCAGACCAACAGAGGAGACATGTGGTAGTCTACACCCTCCCCAGACCAACAGAGGAGACATGTGGTAGTCTTACACCCTCCCCAGACCGACAGAGGAGACATGTGGTAGTCTACACCCTCCCCAGACCAACAGAGGAGACATGTGGTAGTCTTACACCCTCCCCAGACCAACAGAGGAGACATGTGGTAGTCTACACCCTCCCCAGACCAACAGAGGAGACATGTGGTAGTCTTACACCCTCCCCAGACCAACAGAGGAGACATGTGGTAGTCTTACACCCTCCCCAGACCGACAGAGGAGGCATGTGGTAGTCTTACACCCTCCCCAGACCAACAGAGGAGACATGTGGTAGTCTTACACCCTCCCCAGACCAACAGAGGAGACATGTGGTAGTCTTACAACCTCCCCAGACCGACAGTAGGGCAGCGCAAATTGGGGGATGGGAGAAAAAGGTAAAAAGGACAAACCCATTTTAAAGAGTGATTGATCCCACTACTGTATATGTTTAGTAAATATAGAGTGACGCTTTAATCACATAAGGATCTTCCTCAGGATAAGAATGATGAAGACCCTTCCAATCAAGGTCGATCCAGCCTCCTCCCCCTTCCAGCCAACCCCACCAGTGTCAGTGTCGGCCATTTCTTCCTCGACTCCATGTCAGTCGGTGCTTCACGCTTGCTTGTTCCAGTTGAATGGACAATGCTAATCTCACCCTAGCTTTTGGGAGACGGAGCAATTTAGGTGCGATAACGGTTTTATATGATGCTAACTGTTGGTTGAACACCCCCCCCCCCCCCCTTTACCCCTCTACCCCTCCCCCACCTTTCCCATCCCAACTCCACCACACTTTTCACATTCCACTAGCAGCCAGCAGAAGTAATGGGATAATACGGTGGAGGAAATGACATGCCACGTTACGGCATGTTAGGACTAAGTGATGTGAGAGGCACTCCGCTTAGCGAGGGGGGAACAGGAGCCAGTAAGCTGCTTGGACAGACTCCATTCATTACAGTCCCCCTGACTGACTATAGCTTAGGACAGATACCCAGACGGATAGAAGAGAGCCCCTGAAAATGAGAATCGATCCCGCGCTATAAGGACGATTTGCAATCATTTTGGAATGAAGGCCGAGAGTGTATACTGTATTGTATTGTAACTCAGTTACTAATATTTTTTTTACTCTGTATTGTATATTGTATATATGTATATTGAACACTTTTTGTTTACACTTTGTTTACGTACTTTTGACTTTCTATTTTATACTTTATCTATTTTTATCTAGCACACTCTCAGGAGCATAACGGAAAAAAAGCATTTTATATAAAGGTATTCTGTATTTCTGTATGACAACTAATAAAGAAACTTGAACTTGAACTTGGACTCAACCATGTACACCTCCATGGCATAAGCATGTGAATCCGGCGGCAGGGTCTACACATGCAGCGGTGCAGGATGTGTAATTCAGCGGTTGAGTGGCTGTGATCTCTGAGTGGTTGTGACGGTGTTGACTCAACCACTAAATAACATGCTTGAATATTCTACTGTACATGGTTACACCACGGCCCTCGTTCTTCCAAAAGCAACCCGTATAGCTTGCATAACTATAGACCATGCATCCCAAGCAGGTGGAGCAGTGGAGGTTTCTCTATGACAACACGTGAAACACAAATTCACTCATAATTCATAATTATTATTAATTTACATATACCTATATAAAAAAAAAAAATAAAAAAACTATATATATATATATATTTTTTTTAATTATTATTATTATTTTTTTTTTATTAGTGTGGGTGACCTGGCGAAGCCAGGTTGCCACCCACACTATACATATCCATACTCTTTTTATTCTTTATTCTTTATTCTTTATTCCACCGATTTTGCAAACACTTTGCAACACGTAAGCGTTCGCGCCCCATACACGTGAAAGGTATCAAAACGAGCGGCTTGCCTATGGCAACACCGGTCTCCGAACTCGTAAAGTTTCACCGCACCGTCTGGCTACGAATCGACTTTAAACGGTAAAATATCGGTCCCATTGGGAATGCATTGCATTTTAGAGTGTAGCAGCTGAAATAATCTTTTTCCCCCTACCTTGGGTGAATTGCGAGTGTGATCTCAATTTTGGACGTAGAAATAAAACAAACACATCAAAACGATGACACGGCTGTCATCCCGCTCACAAAAGAAAAATAAATGGAATTGGACATTTCTATCTCAACTGACGACCATTTGTTTGAAGGTTCTCCTCCCCATTGACCGCCATGCAATCGCCCTCTAGAAATCACATTTTTCACACTATTTTTTAGCCTTCTGTTCCGATCGCCAAGGAGTGCCACAATATCGCACGAATGCCACAATATCGCGCACAACCCTTCGCCTACTCGTTGTAGTGCTCATGTGCGCGTCACAACGCTTCATCTCTTATAGTTTTCTTTTAATCAACGTGACAATGCAGTCATGCATCTGCCTCCATAGAAATACATTGGATAGAAAATATGCAAGTCATAGTGATTGCTTCACCTGTGTGGCTCATGGCTCACTCATGATTGGTTCAGCTGTGTGGCTCGTGGCTGAGCTGCCAATGACATCATCCACTTAACCCATCATTGGCCATCACTGTGTTGCAGTACTGAATTGCTGACAGCGCCCTCTGTCTTGTGGGTTGTGTCATTGTACTCAGTAGGGATATCCTCTTTCATTTTTCATTGGTCCATGTTGACCACCTTTCATTGGTCGATGTTGACCACTCCCCCGATCCTTAGACCACGCCCCATTAGGCCACACCCCCTCAGTGTATCTCTTGAACCGTTTGTCGTAGAGACTTGCGGATTGTGCCATTGGTCGATGTTGACCACCTTTCATTGGTCGATGTTGACCACTCCCCCTGTTGACCACCTTTCATTGGTCGATGTTGACCACTCCCCCGATCCTTAGACCACGCCCCCTTAGGCCACACCCCCTCAGTGTAACTCTTGAACCGTTTGTCGTAGAGACTTGGGGATTGTGCCATTGGTCGATGTTGACCACCTTTCATTGGTCGATGTTGACCACTCCCCCGATCCTTAGACCACGCCCCCTTAGGCCACGCCCCCTTAGGCCACACCCCCTCAGTGTATCTCTTGAACCGTTTGTCGTAGAGACTTGCGGATTGTGCCATTGTACTCGGTGTAATAGTGTAATAGTGTGTAATAGTGTAATAGTGTGTAATAGTGTAATAGTGTAATAGTGTGTAATAGTGTAATAGTGTGTAATAGTGTAATAGTGTGTAATAGTGTGTAATAGTGTGTAATAGTGTAATAGTGTAATAGTGTGTAATAGTGTAATAGTGTAATAGTGTAATAGTGTGTAATAGTGTAATAGTGTAATAGTGTAATAGTGTGTAATAGTGTAATAGTGTGTAATAGTGTGTAATAGTGTAATAGTGTAATAGTGTGTAATAGTGTAATAGTGTCTAATAGTGTGTAATAGTGTAATAGTGTGTAATAGTGTAATAGTGTAATAGTGTGTAATAGTGTAATAGTGTGTAATAGTGTAATAGTGTGTAATAGTGTAATAGTGTAATAGTGTGTAATAGTGTAATAGTGTGTAATAGTGTAATAGTGTGTAATAGTGTAATAGTGTGTAATAGTGTAATAGTGTAATAGTGTAATAGTGTGTAATAGTGTAATAGTGTGTAATAGTGTAATAGTGTAATAGTGTGTAATAGTGTAATAGTGTAATAGTGTGTAATAGTGTAATAGTGTAATAGTGTGTAATAGTGTAATAGTGTGTAATAGTGTAATAGTGTGTAATAGTGTAATAGTGTGTAATAGTGTAATAGTGTGTAATAGTGTAATAGTGTAATAGTGTGTAATAGTGTAATAGTGTGTAATAGTGTAATAGTGTGTAATAGTGTAATAGTGTGTAATAGTGTAATAGTGTGTAATAGTGTAATAGTGTAATAGTGTGTAATAGTGTAATAGTGTAATAGTGTGTAATAGTGTAATAGTGTGTAATAGTGTAATAGTGTGTAATAGTGTAATAGTGTAATAGTGTGTAATAGTGTAATAGTGTGTAATAGTGTGTAATAGTGTGTAATAGTGTGTAATAGTGTAATAGTGTGTAATAGTGTAATAGTGTAATAGTGTAATAGTGTGTAATAGTGTAATAGTGTAATAGTGTGTAATAGTGTAATAGTGTGTAATAGTGTAATAGTGTAATAGTGTGTAATAGTGTAATAGTGTGTAATAGTGTAATAGTGTGTAATAGTGTGTAATAGTGTAATAGTGTACTAGTGTGTAATAGTGTAATAGTGTGTAATAGTGTAATAGTGTGTAATAGTGTGTAATAGTGTAATAGTGTGTAATAGTGTAATAGTGTAATAGTGTGCAATAGTGTAATAGTGTGTAATAGTGTAATAGTGTAATAGTGTGTAATAGTGTAATAGTGTAATAGTGTGTAATAGTGTGTAATAGTGTAATAGTGTACTAGTGTGTAATAGTGTAATAGTGTGTAATAGTGTAATAGTGTGTAATAGTGTGTAATAGTGTAATAGTGTGTAATAGTGTAATAGTGTAATAGTGTGCAATAGTGTAATAGTGTGTAATAGTGTAATAGTGTAATAGTGTGTAATAGTGTAATAGTGTAATAGTGTGTAATAGTGTAATAGTGTGTAATAGTGTAATAGTGCAATAGTGTGTAATAGTGTAATAGTGTGTAATAGTGTAATAGTGTAATAGTGTGTAATAGTGTAATAGTGTGTAATAGTGTAATAGTGTGTAATAGTGTGTAATAGTGTGTAATAGTGTAATAGTGTAATAGTGTGTAATAGTGTAATATTGTGTAATAGTGTAATAGTGTAATAGTGTGTAATAGTGTAATAGTGTGTAATAGTGTAATAGTGTAATAGTGTGTAATAGTGTAATAGTGTGTAATAGTGTGTAATAGTGTAATAGTGTAATAGTGTGTAATAGTGTAATAGTGTCTAATAGTGTAATAGTGTGTAATAGTGTAATAGTGTAATAGTGTGTAATAGTGTAATAGTGTAATAGTGTGTAATAGTGTAATAGTGTAATAGTGTGTAATAGTGTAATAGTGTGTAATAGTGTAATAGTGTAATAGTGTGTAATAGTGTAATAGTGTGTAATAGTGTAATAGTGTAATAGTGTGTAATAGTGTGTAATAGTGTGTAATAGTGTAATAGTGTGTAATAGTGTGTAATAGTGTAATAGTGTGTAATAGTGTGTAATAGTGTGTAATAGTGTGTAATAGTGTAATAGTGTGTAAATATATATTTTTTTTAATTATTATTATTATTTTTTTTTTATTAGTGTGGGTGACCTGGCGAAGCCAGGTTGCCACCCACACTATACATATCCATACTCTTTTTATTCTTTATTCTTTATTCTTTATTCCACCGATTTTGCAAACACTTTGCAACACGTAAGCGTTCGCGCCCCATACACGTGAAAGGTATCAAAACGAGCGGCTTGCCTATGGCAACACCGGTCTCCGAACTCGTAAAGTTTCACCGCACCGTCTGGCTACGAATCGACTTTAAACGGTAAAATATCGGTCCCATTGGGAATGCATTGCATTTTAGAGTGTAGCAGCTGAAATAATCTTTTTCCCCCTACCTTGGGTGAATTGCGAGTGTGATCTCAATTTTGGACGTAGAAATAAAACAAACACATCAAAACGATGACACGGCTGTCATCCCGCTCACAAAAGAAAAATAAATGGAATTGGACATTTCTATCTCAACTGACGACCATTTGTTTGAAGGTTCTCCTCCCCATTGACCGCCATGCAATCGCCCTCTAGAAATCACATTTTTCACACTATTTTTTAGCCTTCTGTTCCGATCGCCGAAGGAGTGCCACAATATCGCACGAATGCCACAATATCGCGCACAACCCTTCGCCTACTCGTTGTAGTGCTCATGTGCGCGTCACAACGCTTCATCTCTTATAGTTTTCTTTTAATCAACGTGACAATGCAGTCATGCATCTGCCTCCATAGAAATACATTGGATAGAAAATATGCAAGTCATAGTGATTGCTTCACCTGTGTGGCTCATGGCTCACTCATGATTGGTTCAGCTGTGTGGCTCGTGGCTGAGCTGCCAATGACATCATCCACTTAACCCATCATTGGCCATCACTGTGTTGCAGTACTGAATTGCTGACAGCGCCCTCTGTCTTGTGGGTTGTGTCATTGTACTCAGTAGGGATATCCTCTTTCATTTTTCATTGGTCCATGTTGACCACCTTTCATTGGTCGATGTTGACCACTCCCCCGATCCTTAGACCACGCCCCATTAGGCCACACCCCCTCAGTGTATCTCTTGAACCGTTTGTCGTAGAGACTTGCGGATTGTGCCATTGGTCGATGTTGACCACCTTTCATTGGTCGATGTTGACCACTCCCCCTGTTGACCACCTTTCATTGGTCGATGTTGACCACTCCCCCGATCCTTAGACCACGCCCCCTTAGGCCACACCCCCTCAGTGTAACTCTTGAACCGTTTGTCGTAGAGACTTGGGGATTGTGCCATTGGTCGATGTTGACCACCTTTCATTGGTCGATGTTGACCACTCCCCCGATCCTTAGACCACGCCCCCTTAGGCCACGCCCCCTTAGGCCACACCCCCTCAGTGTATCTCTTGAACCGTTTGTCGTAGAGACTTGCGGATTGTGCCATTGTACTCGGTGTAATAGTGTAATAGTGTGTAATAGTGTAATAGTGTGTAATAGTGTAATAGTGTAATAGTGTGTAATAGTGTAATAGTGTGTAATAGTGTAATAGTGTGTAATAGTGTGTAATAGTGTGTAATAGTGTAATAGTGTAATAGTGTGTAATAGTGTAATAGTGTAATAGTGTAATAGTGTGTAATAGTGTAATAGTGTGTAATAGTGTAATAGTGTAATAGTGTGTAATAGTGTAATAGTGTGTAATAGTGTGTAATAGTGTAATAGTGTAATAGTGTGTAATAGTGTAATAGTGTCTAATAGTGTGTAATAGTGTAATAGTGTGTAATAGTGTAATAGTGTAATAGTGTGTAATAGTGTAATAGTGTGTAATAGTGTAATAGTGTGTAATAGTGTAATAGTGTAATAGTGTGTAATAGTGTAATAGTGTGTAATAGTGTAATAGTGTGTAATAGTGTAATAGTGTAATAGTGTAATAGTGTGTAATAGTGTAATAGTGTGTAATAGTGTAATAGTGTAATAGTGTGTAATAGTGTAATAGTGTAATAGTGTGTAATAGTGTAATAGTGTAATAGTGTGTAATAGTGTAATAGTGTGTAATAGTGTAATAGTGTGTAATAGTGTAATAGTGTAATAGTGTGTAATAGTGTAATAGTGTGTAATAGTGTAATAGTGTAATAGTGTGTAATAGTGTAATAGTGTGTAATAGTGTAATAGTGTGTAATAGTGTAATAGTGTGTAATAGTGTAATAGTGTAATAGTGTGTAATAGTGTAATAGTGTAATAGTGTGTAATAGTGTAATAGTGTGTAATAGTGTAATAGTGTGTAATAGTGTAATAGTGTAATAGTGTGTAATAGTGTAATAGTGTGTAATAGTGTAATAGTGTGTAATAGTGTGTAATAGTGTGTAATAGTGTGTAATAGTGTAATAGTGTGTAATAGTGTAATAGTGTAATAGTGTAATAGTGTGTAATAGTGTAATAGTGTAATAGTGTGTAATAGTGTAATAGTGTGTAATAGTGTAATAGTGTAATAGTGTGTAATAGTGTAATAGTGTGTAATAGTGTAATAGTGTGTAATAGTGTGTAATAGTGTAATAGTGTACTAGTGTGTAATAGTGTAATAGTGTGTAATAGTGTAATAGTGTGTAATAGTGTGTAATAGTGTAATAGTGTGTAATAGTGTAATAGTGTAATAGTGTGCAATAGTGTAATAGTGTGTAATAGTGTAATAGTGTAATAGTGTGTAATAGTGTAATAGTGTAATAGTGTGTAATAGTGTGTAATAGTGTAATAGTGTACTAGTGTGTAATAGTGTAATAGTGTGTAATAGTGTAATAGTGTGTAATAGTGTGTAATAGTGTAATAGTGTGTAATAGTGTAATAGTGTAATAGTGTGCAATAGTGTAATAGTGTGTAATAGTGTAATAGTGTAATAGTGTGTAATAGTGTAATAGTGTAATAGTGTGTAATAGTGTAATAGTGTGTAATAGTGTAATAGTGCAATAGTGTGTAATAGTGTAATAGTGTGTAATAGTGTAATAGTGTAATAGTGTGTAATAGTGTAATAGTGTGTAATAGTGTAATAGTGTGTAATAGTGTGTAATAGTGTGTAATAGTGTAATAGTGTAATAGTGTGTAATAGTGTAATATTGTGTAATAGTGTAATAGTGTAATAGTGTGTAATAGTGTAATAGTGTAATAGTGTGTAATAGTGTGTAATAGTGTAATAGTGTGTAATAGTGTAATAGTGTGTAATAGTGTGTAATAGTGTAATAGTGTAATAGTGTGTAATAGTGTAATAGTGTCTAATAGTGTAATAGTGTGTAATAGTGTAATAGTGTAATAGTGTGTAATAGTGTAATAGTGTAATAGTGTGTAATAGTGTAATAGTGTAATAGTGTGTAATAGTGTAATAGTGTGTAATAGTGTGTAATAGTGTAATAGTGTAATAGTGTGTAATAGTGTAATAGTGTCTAATAGTGTAATAGTGTGTAATAGTGTAATAGTGTAATAGTGTGTAATAGTGTAATAGTGTAATAGTGTGTAATAGTGTAATAGTGTAATAGTGTGTAATAGTGTAATAGTGTGTAATAGTGTAATAGTGTAATAGTGTGTAATAGTGTAATAGTGTGTAATAGTGTAATAGTGTAATAGTGTGTAATAGTGTGTAATAGTGTGTAATAGTGTAATAGTGTGTAATAGTGTGTAATAGTGTAATAGTGTGTAATAGTGTGTAATAGTGTGTAATAGTGTAATAGTGTGTAATAGTGTGTAATAGTGTGTAATAGTGTAATAGTGTAATAGTGTTGCGGGTTGTGTCATTGCACTCAGTAGGGATATCCTCTTTGATTGGTCTATGTTGACCACTCCCCCGATCCTTAGGCCGCACCCCCTTTTTGTATCCTTTGAACCGTTTGTCATAGAGACTCGCGAGAGACCCTCTCCCCCGTTGGCCGGCGGTGCACAGGCGTCACCCACACTTTCACAATTTCCCCCGCGCGGAATTGTCTAGTTATAAATGTTTTCCTATGTAAAAAAAATGCCAGTGAATTTTTTTTTCTTCAAAAATGGCCAAAATGTACAGCTCTGAGCAGGCCTGCACTGCAGTATTGCATGCAGTAATTATTCGTGAAGAAAACTTCACAGGTGTGACCCATTGTTAAATAAATAATAAATAACAGCGAATCAAAATAGGCTATTAACTTCATCTAAGCACGGTCTGTGCAGTTAAACTCTTGCCATTGAATGGAGGATTGATTGATTGACAGCCCTTGACATCCAATACACGGAGGTTGAATATGATTGGCAGCCTTGCAAATCCAATCAGAGATTTCTGCATTGCAAAGTCAAAATGGGTCCAGCTGCATGTGAGGAGGATAGGTTTAGCTCGGGCCAATCTCAAGTTTCTCAAGTTTCTTTATTAGTTGTCATACAGAAGTACAGAATACTTTTATACAAAATGTAACATAAAGAAGCATTTTGTATAAAAGTATTCTGTACTTCTGTATGACAAATAATAAAGAAACTTGAGAAACTTGAGATTGGCCCGAGCTAAACCTATCCTCCTCACATGCAGCTGGACCCATTTTGACTATGTGAAAGTTGAGACTATGAGAAAGTTGTTGTTTAGTAGTTAGTAAGCTGTACAGCTATAACAAGTCAGGCTAAATTAAACTTTGCGCCAACATTAGGACCGAAGTATAAACCAGCAACTGAGCAACATGAAGAAGTGGATTTATGCATCTGGATCAGAAAAAACGTTGTGGATGAAAAAGTAAGTATATAGGCTACAGTGCTTGTATGCTAACAGTAGCTAGGCAGCTTAGCCTACATCACAATGATAATCACCAAGCTAACTTACTGTACACACTGTAGGGCTGGGCAATTAATCGAAACAGAATCGCGATATCGATTCATAGACCTATGCAATCTAATTTCTAAGTTATGACTATTTTCTTTTATTAAAAAAAACCTTTTTTTTTTTTTTTTTTTTTATTATTTTATCTGGGTTGAACATGATTTGTGGAACTCCCTCTGGTGTTGTGGTCGTGGTATTCACTGACCTTTGGGAAGTATTTTGACATGCACATGGGTATCTTAGTGGTGTAGTGTATCTTGTAGACCAGGCCCATTGCAAGTTGCTGTACTCTGTCGTCTACTCTAAGCCATCCTAGGTTGTCAAAGTGGACAGGGGTGAGGTGGGTTTTAGGAGTAAGGTCAAGCAGTAGTCTGACCAGTTTGTTTTGTGATGTTTGTAATCTTGTTTTTAGTGCCTTTGAGGTGCTTTGGTACCATGAGGTGCAAGCATAGTCGTAGTACCCTTGAATGAGTGCTCCTGTTAGAGTCTTCAAGGTATTCTTGTTTACCAGAGAGGAGATCCGGTACAGGAATCTAGTTTGTTGGTTGACTTAGTTTTATTACATTGGATCCCATTTTGTCACAGGAAAGATTTGCCTCTATAGGATGGAACCCAGGTAGGTAATTTCATCTTTCCTTTTAAGATAAGATAAGATATTCCTTTATTGATCCCCTTGGGGAAATTCAGGCATCATAGCAGCATGGGGGAAGGGGGGGGGGGGGGGGGGTACAGGTAGTGAAAACAACACAAGCAGTGTAAACAAATAGGTCAATATAATTTACTATCTAACTAACTGAAATATACATTATTCATTATTCACAGTATCACAGTATCCACATAAGGTGCAGTATGCATAAGGTAGTGTTATTGTCCTAATTGGGTTCCTATTAGTTCTAGGTCGATGTCTGGCAGCAGTCGCTGCCCACTGTTGTGGAGCCTGATGGCCACTGGTATGAAGGACTGTCCGAGGCGGTTAGTTGAGTGTCGGGGGGGTATGAGTCTGTGGCTTCCTTGTCACCTTCACCTAATATGTTTTGATCTGGTCAGGTGCGCTGTCACCTAAAATGTTTTGATCTGATCAGGTGCGCTGTCACCTAATATGTTTTGATCTGGTCAGGTGCGCTGTCACCTAATATGATTTCATCTGGTCAGGTGCGCTGTCACCTAATATGTTTTCATCTGGTCAGGTCCGCTGTCACCTAATGTTAATATGTTTTCATCTGTGTCCACTGACCACTGACACACAGTGGGGGATGTTTTAAAAATATTATTTAATATATAATATAATATAATAATTTATGCTTCACCTAAAAATTTGGTCAGCAGCCTCCACTGAGGTGGAGATATGCAGTAGCTAAATCGTTATCAATCAGGTTATTGATCATCATTAGTTCAGCAGATAACAGATGCATATCAGGTTACAGCCCATGCAGCTGTAAAAGGAGACTGTAATACAGCGAGGATAGAAGCCAAGTGGATATAGGCAAATACATTATGCTCGTGGAAAGGGTATTGTGGTATTTGTCCAGAAATATCATGGTATTTCCATCGGTATCATGTATTAAATTGGGTTATGCCATGGTATTAACCTGTTCAACTGTAGGGGACCCTGCTGTTCTGATCATAAATCGATCAATACAGACCGTATTAATTAATGTTGTGTTTCTTTTAGTAGCCAAGAGGAAAGACCTTAACCCTATCAAAACAGCAGTCAACGTGTATATTCTCAGCACTACATTTGTTTACAGATGTTTTTAAGATTTACCGAAAATAAGAATTTATAAAAAAAAATGCTAATTAAATATCTCTTTTATCGTAAAACCGCAAGGAAATGACTAAATCCAGATTTAACACTGCCATTGGAGAGATGAGATTTTTCCCTATCCATAGATGTATGATTTGGCCATAATAAGTTCAAGGTCAACATTTTTATGTATAATTCAAATTGATTATAATGTATTACTGTATCTACAAATCCTTCTGTTTAATCATCTTCCCTTTATTCATTTGCTTAGATTTTTTTTTTTACACTTGATCTCCAGAAGGTGCTGAATGAGAAGTCACAAATCAGAAGAACCTCAATGTTTTCATGGTGTTATTCACCGGCAAAGATCATAATTTATATTCTCCTTTGTTTCATCACAATTTACTCAAGCCTAGTAACAGACACAATATTACTGACACTGGGAATACATTCCCCCAGGTCCCTAGATGTTCCTATATACCAAGAACATGCTAATTGACCTTGTAGAAGTGGAGCAATCTTCCATTTACTTGGGCATGTACCTTTAGGCGGAATTTCTGAAAATAGGGCTACAGCCAAGCACAAAAATGGTACCATGGCTCATGGTAATTATTCATACAATTGCCGGTAATATGGTAAAACTGAAATTACCATCAAACTACCATGATGCTCTTTGTTAGGGGACAAAGGGGAATAGGTAGCATACCTGGATTCAGACCCAGGTCTTCCACATCGGAAGTCAAGCATCTTAGCGATCAGCCAAAAAGAGAACCCTTCCTGGCCTGAGGGATATATCAGTATTATGCTTCAGGCGGGGCTATTCCACTGCCTTCTCTTTGGTCTCCCCTGACAGGGAAAACATCTGGAACATGGCTCAGAAAACATCTGCCAGCTAAAGCATCCCCCCACCCCACCAAAAAAATTACTTACGTTTTGTTACCTCACGTGTCTGGATGAACTGTACAGCTATGTGCCAATGTATGCCAGAATATTGACAGAAATCGAAATGTTTTAGATTCAAATTCCATTCTTTTATATTCCAAGTGGAACATTTAGTCATCCTGCACCCAGGGGCATGAATACATATGACATCCCATAAAATATGATTATTGATTTTGGAAATGATCTCCCTTCACACGTCCGATCATCATAATTACGTTCCTCCCCGGCCTTGGCAGACGGAGGGAAGGCTGACATTACTGTCACTGAACTCTCCAAGTTCAATTCAAGTCCCTGCTACCACCAAGTCGCACAGTTTTATTCACAAAAGTGAAACATGTTGTTGTAGATGGTAAATGGACTGCATTTATATAGCGTTTTTATCAAGATTAAAGAGATTTATTTGTCACGTACATACACAAGACATGTAGTGAAATGAAGGTGGCCATGCCCGTCTCAATTGTGCAAATATACAAATAATAAAATAGAATAGATAATAAAATAGACATGCTAAAAAGTAATACGAATAAAATACAATACAATGCTAAGCTTAAGAATTAAGGTAAAGTACTATTATACAATAATTATACTAATGTTCAGTTATGTTTCCTAAAGTGAATTGTTTTGTGGTGTGTGTGTGTGTGTGTGTGTGTGTGTGTGTGTGTGTGTGTGTGTGTGTGTGTGTGTGTGTGTGTGTGTGTGTGTGTGTGTGTGTGTGTGTGTGTGTGTGTGTGTGTGTGTGTGTGTGTGTGTGTGTGTGTGTGTGTGTGTGTGTGTGTGTTCATGTGTGCTTGTTGTTATGTAGTACGTATGTAGTATTTTGTATGTAGGTAGGTGTAGTAATAAGACTCAGGAAGCAGGTTACTCTTTTAGCCTTTTAGTCAAGCAGGTTAGCATGGTAGGTTACAGCAGGGTACATTCTGTTCTATTCTCCTTCTGCGTGTACACTTCTTCTGCACACTTCAGCTGTAGGCATAACAGGGCATTGTATCAACTACGCCCCATAGTGGAGACTCTTGGGAAGTACATCTTCAACATGCATTACAGAACACATCTCCCTTTTCTGTAATAGAATGTTACTTGCTACTCAGCCTTATGCAAATTTAGAACTTTTGCTTTTTCCACTTTCTTAAGTAAAAAGTCAGTATCATAAAACGGGTAACTCAAGGTAATCATTAAACAAAGGGAGCACAGGTTATTCAATCATTATCAAGATATAATTATATATGCTCAACCAATTTTACTCTTAGTTCTCACTCAGTGTGCAACAAAGTCCTGATGCCAACTAGGTTTGTTTCTTGCACGCGACTGTGCTGGAGTGTGACCGCTGAGCGCTGTCAGGGCAGGGCGGATCCCTAAGTCAGGCTCATCTGGAGTGTTCGAAGTGTGAGCCAGGCGGGATGCGTTCCATTTATTTCCATCACTGAGCAGAAAGGTGCTTTTGCCAATCTTCTTTTTCACTGTCATTGGTGCACTGTATCTCGGGTGTGCTTTGGGGACGTGATGTGGTATTCTAATCCTGACTCTCTCCCCCTCCCGAAAAACAGGTGCACGAGCGCCACGCTTAGCATCTGTGTAGCGCTTCATTTTGGCTTGCTTGTTTTGGACCGTTTCTCTCACAGTCTCGTCCTGTGCACTCACAATAGGCTGCAAGGGCAGTACGTCCAGTTTGGTGCGCATTTTACGACCGTAAAGCAGTTCATGTGGTGAAACGCCAGTGGTGGTAATCACTTCAGGGCAGGTAGAGCAAGCAGCCCCAAACTCAGTCACCGACCGGGCACTGAGTGTAGCAGTGATGTGTGCTACTATCTTCTCGGGCTCCACATCCATAGCAGAGTCAGTAGAAGCAGTAATAGTAGCAGCAGTAGTAGCAGCAGTAGAAGTAGCAGCAGCAGTAGTAGCAGTAGTAGCAGTAGTAGTAGTAGTAGTAGTAGTAGTAGTAGTAGTAGTAGTAGTAGTAGTAGTAGTAGTAGTAGTAGTAGTAGTAGTAGTAGTAGTAGTAGTAGTAGTAGTATCCGTAGTAGCAGTAGTATCCGCAGCAGCAGTAGTAGCAGTAGTAGCAGTAGTATCCGTAGCAGCAGTAGTAGCAGCAGTAGTAGTAGCAGCAGCAGTAGTAGCAGTAGTAGCAGTAGTAGTAGTAGTAGTAGTAGTAGTAGTAGTAGTAGTAGTAGTAGTAGTAGTAGTAGTAGTAGTAGTAGTAGTAGTATCCGTAGTAGCAGTAGTATCCGTAGCAGCAGTAGTAGCAGTAGTAGTAGTACTATCAGTAGAGACGGCGTCCCTGACCGTGAAAGGCAAGTGGCGTAACTTCTGGTGCACTGGCTTAACAGTAGGGTACATTTTTACACAATGCACAAAGCCTTTTGCACAGCCAAATGCTGTAGGAGCTGTGACAGTAGTAGCCATCACAGAGGCAGGTGTAGACGGCGTAGGAGCGGAGGAGGGGAGGACAGTAGTTCCACTAATGCAGAGGTGGAGTGCAGTCAACAGGTCCATTCCCAGTAGGGGAGTTCCTTTAACCACAACGTAAAATGTAGCAGGGACCGTGACATTGTCTCTCATCACTTGAGCCTGTAGGCACCCCATGACAGGTATGCTAGCCTTGGTGTACGACACCAGCCGAACAGTAGGTGCAGATAGGGTAGTTTCACTGAAGTATTTCTCATAAGTAGACAGTGGCATTATGGATACTGTTGAACCTGTGTCCACAACCAGTCTCAATTATTGAGCCTGGGTAGTAAGCGTGTGTACATGCACATTGCATACAATCATTTTTGTAATGTCAGAAGCTTCCACGCATAGCACTGTAATTTCAGGAATTTCCACTGTACTCACCGACTGTGTTTTAGCACGGCAGACACGAGCAAAATGTCCTGTTTTCTGGCATAATTTGCAAGTCACTTTCACTGCTGGACATTGTGAAGAGTTCGCCAGGTGACTCCCCGAGCCACATCGGTAGCAAGAGCGAGTGGAAGCAGAATCAGTAGCAGCAGCAGGCTTAGCTGGACGGGAGCGCTGCCAGTCCCGTTTCTTGAAAGTATTCTGAGACCGTGGCGTCACGGCATGTACTGGAGCAGCACGCTCGGTACTGATAGCTTTAGCGTGGAGTACAGCCGCTTCAAACTGCGTAGCTAGATTGATAGCCTTGTCCAGCGTCAAACCTGGTTCAAGCAGCAGACGTTCCCTTATCTGTGGGCTAGCTACATGTTCAATCAACTGATCCCGGAGATTTTCCTCAGTTTTATTATCAAAGTCACATCTGGTAGCTAGGTCACGCAAAGCAACGACGTATTGTGCAATGCTTTCATGCGGTGCTTGTACACGCTTTCTGAACGTGTGTCGCTCGACTACTACGTTGATTCTTGGAGTAAAATGTGCATCCAAATTAGCCACCTCTCCTGCAGTAAAAACATGAGTTAAAAAATTCCCCGGTTCAACTTCCTCGTCGCCAATTGTTATGTAGTACGTACGTAGTATTTTGTATGTAGGTAGGTGTAGTAATAAGACTCAGGAAGCAGGTTACTCTTTTAGCCTTTTAGTCAAGCAGGTTAGCATGGTAGGTTACAGCAGGGTACATTCTGTTCTATTCTCCTTCTGCGTGTACACTTCTTCTGCACACTTCAGCTGTAGGCATAACAGGGCATTGTATCAACTATGCCCCATAGTGGAGACTCTTGGGAAGTACATCTTCAACATGCATTACAGAACACAACACTTGTGTGTGGAGAGATCAGTGTTCAGTGTTTGTCCAAAGCCCTTTACAACTTCTCACCTCACAATCACCAATTTACTCACACATTCCCACACCAACGGCAGAGGCAACCATGCAAGGTGCCAACCTGCTCATTGGGAACAGTTAGGGGTTAAGTGTCTTGCTCAAGGACACTTCGACACACAGCTGGAATCTAACCAGATTACGAGACGAACCCTCTACCTCCTGAGCCACTGTCTGTGTGCACTTTAAGGTAATTTGACCATGTGACATGTCACAATGCACCATATTCACACTGGGAACAGGATGTAAAGAAATCCCAACCTGAGCATGACATAAGAGCAAAATGGCCGCCGTGCGAATAGGTAAATTCTCCTGTATTTATTTAGTATCATCAGTGATGCTGATGTTTGTGTGGTGATTAAAAGGGAACGAACATGTGGCATTATAATAATAATTATAATAATAATTCATTACATTTATATAGCGCTTTTCTAGAAACTCAAAGTGCTCCCGACAATGTAGGGTGGAAATTGCCTCCTTCACCACCACTGGTAGCACCCAACCGTGGGCTACGCAGGCTCAATGGCTGCCATACACTGGCACCATGGCACACATCACACTACACACTGACTACCATACACTGGCACCAGGCACACATCACACTACACAATGGCTACCATACACTGGCACCAGGCACACATCACACTACACAATAGCGGCACGGTGGTGTAGTGGTTAACACTGTCGCCTCACAGCAAGAAGGTCCAGGGTTCGATTCCCGCTTGGGGACCAGGTTTCCATGATGCCAGGTACCCAGGTGGGTTATCTCCCAGGCCTTTCTGTGTGGAGTTTGCATTTTCTCCCCGTGCTCGCAAGGGTTTCCCCCCCGATAAGATAAACCCAATGGAAAAACATGCACAACAACAGATCGCTAACGCTGTGGCGTCCTTGACGAAGACGGACAGGAGCACTTGGATTGGTCCCCTGGCGCGGCTCACGTTGACGCCTGTCTGCTCCCGGCTGCCCTTGGGGGGAAGGATGACGGGATGGGTTAATCGCAGAGACGAATCGCATCAGCGATCCTACAGACAATGCATGCGTGTGTGTTCCGGTGTGTGTGTGTGTGTTGTGGATAATAGCCAATGCCAATTAAAGACCTCTGAGCAGGTCCTGCATTATTATTATTACAATGGCTACCATACATTGGCACCAGGCACACATCACACTACACAATGGCTACCATACACTGGCACCAGGCACACATCACACTACACAATGACTACCATACACTGGCACCAGGCACACATCACACTACACAATGGCTGCCATACACTGGCACCAGGCACACATCACACTACACAATGGCTGCCATACACTGGCACCAGGCACACATCACACTACACAATGGCTGCCATACACTGGCACCCGGCACACATCACACTACACACTGACTACCATACACTGGCACCCGGCACACATCACACTACACACTGACTACCATACACTGGCACCAGGCACACATCACACTACACAATGACTACCATACACTGGCACCAGGCACACATACACTACACAATGACTACCATACACTGGCACCAGGCACACATCACACTACACAATGACTACCATACACTGGCACCCAGCACACATCATGCTACACAATGGCTGCCATACACTGGCACCAGGCACACATCACACTACACAATGACTACCATACACTGGCACCAGGCACACATCACACTACACAACCATACACTGGAACCAGACACACATCACACTACACAATGGCTGAACGGCTTAGGAGACAGGGATTGATATCAGCCAATTAAGGGGAAGGGATGATTAGGTGGCCTTGATGTCAGAGACCTGATTGGGAATTTGGCCAGGAACGTCGGGGGAACCCCCCTACTCTTTGCGATAGGCGTCCTGTGTTCTTTAACGACCGACTTCAGGACAGCGGTTTAGCGTCTCATCCGAATGACGGCACTCGCAGCTATACCGTGTCCCTATCACCGTAACAAGGGCATTGTTACTGACTAGTCCAGAGGACAGAGTGCCCCCTGCTGGACAACAACACCACCACTTTCCGACAGCGGCCTTGACCGGGGCTCGAACTGGTGATCTTCCGATCATGAATCCGGAGCTCTACTCATGTAGCCACACTGCCGGCATCCCATTTCACCTGTCGTCGTCCCCCCCCCCCCCCCTCCCTCTCATCCTTTGATTTAAAGCCTATTAAAACAATGATAAAGGCAAGCCCTGTGTATCTGTGTATGGCAGTGCATCGTGTGTTGAAGTTACTGTAACAAGATAACAATGAAAGATCTACAGCTGATCAGCGACAGATCTGATCGTCTTGTATAATTATCAACTAACAGGAATCATCATAACTGTAACAAGATCTCTTTCTTCTCCTTACTGAAGACGACAAAACCTACTTACACATTTATATTCATAAGACATAATTAGGCCCCGCATAGTGCTGCTGGCTATGGTGGGCTGAAATTAGATTTCATGAATATGGATATTTTCTTCTTCTCCTCACCACACGCCCCGACCTGAAAATCAAAACAACAGTGAACCAAACAAAAAGCACAAAAGTCGCCCCCACCCTTCAGGTTTGCACCAAAACACTATTGGAGAGACAGGTCAGTGTTACGGAGGTGTCGTCCGTGCTATAGCGAGGATGTTCGCTGCCCACCTCCCAGGCTCAAATCTGCACCTTGACCCGTTTTTTACCGTTGATTTGGATGAAGGGCAGTATTTCTGAGGAGTTTGTTTTAAACAGTACACCTCTACAACCCTGTTACTCCTCTGCTCTGTGAGGCGCTGTAGCAGGGGTTCTCAACCCTTTTATACCACGACCCCATTTTATTTAGGATTTTTTTTTGGCGACCCCACACCTAATGTATCGCGTAATTTCAACGTGGAATTAAGGAATATCAAAATAAAAGCACAGGTTGTTGAACTTGATCATGCATATTTATTAGAACATTTAATTACAGCACTATGTTATCAATACACATTTATAAAACGAGGCATATTTAGCCAAAATATGTTGCCAGAACATAACAAAATTATTATTGATTATAATTTGGCTAAATATGCCTTGTTTATTATTTTTTTTATACTTGCCAATGCGCAACCCCACTGTCACCTACCCACGACCCCACTTTGGGTCGTGACCCGTAGTTTGAGAACCGCTGTGCTATGGGAATCTCAGTTCCAGGACCAGCAGGCTCAGGAACAGTTTCTTCTCCTCAGCTGTCACTGAACTCTGCACCATGGTGGCAGCCCCCCCCCTCTCTCTCTGTCTCTCTCTCTCCCTCTAACACACTATATACTGTATAAACTCACAATCCATACTTATCTACTGTCTAGTGTCCACAACTGTCTACACTGTACTCATAACTACCTACCTCACTGTTCTCATAGCTACCTACATATATATATATATTCATTGTGCTTGGTTACCTCCGTAACAACACTCTCCATTTGTTTGGCCTGTTTATCTTTTTCTTGTCAGCGATTTCAGTGATTACAAGCTGCTTATATCTGAATGCTGGCTGAATGGGAGTGGATGTTAATGAAATAATTTGCTATTATGTTATTAAGATATTACCTATTCATCTCACCTATATTCTGCTTCAAAGTAGAATACTAATTCTACTTCAGAGTGTCAAATGGTGTTCCAAGAAGAAGGAACCATATCTCACTGATTATAAAATGAGCGTATTGGTACGGTATATTGATGCATCTGATCTATTAGGACATCTGTCAACTGAATCCACTGGCCAAGCCGAGTCTTTACAATTAAAGGCAAATGCGTTGGGACAGTGGAGGTAGAATGGTCGTCTGGTAATCGGAAGGTTGTTGGTTCGATTCACGCTCCTCCTTTGCAGCTTTTTTAAGTGTCCTTGAGCAAAACTTAAGCCCTAATTGCTCCCGATGAGCAAGTTGGCACCTTGCCAACTTTGGAAAAAAGCACAATTGACCATTTACCATATATATTATATTATATTATTATATATATATTTGTTATATTTGTATTGCTTTCCTTACCCTGTTTGACTGTGTTTTATTACAGTGTAATATATGTACAGCACTTACAACTGCAACTGCAGTTGTTTTAAATGTTCTTTAGAAATAAAACGTACTTACTTACTTACTTACTTACTTACTTACGTACTTACTTACTTACTTACTTACTTACTTACTTACTTACTTACTTACTTACTTACTTACTTACTTACTTACTTACTTACTTACTTACTTACTTACTTACTTACTTTTTACTTACTTACTTACTTACTTACTTACTTACTTACTTACTTACTTACTTACTTACTTACTTACTTACTTACTTACTTACTTACTTACTTACTTACTTACTTACTTACTTACTTACTTACTTACTTACTTACTTACTTACTTACTTACTTACTTACCAGGGGTGTAAAAAGTACCCAGAAATGATACTTAAGTGAAAGTATGGGTACCGTCTCAAAATCTGACTCAAGTAAAAGTCAAAGTATATCTGGCTAAAAACACACTTGAGTAAAAGTCAAAAAGTCCTACTTTTAAATGTACTTAAGTACTAAAAAGTAAAAGTAAATATTTTTTTTTGAAAGGGATATACCAGGGGTCTCAAACTCATTCCATCGTGGGCCAAGTTTTCATTTTAACTATACATTGCACCAGGTGAGTTAGTTGAAGAGGTGAGCCAATTAGTGAAATCATCAGCTGGTGTTTAGGCAAGGCTGGAATGAAACCAAGCAGACACTCTGCCCACAATGGAATGTGTTCTGCGATAGACAATGCTGAAATGAACAGAGGACACTTTTTTTGCATTAAAATTATTTAATGCACTTCTCCATTGAAGGTAAACTAACATGGACGGCATTCACATCACAGCATGAATAATATCACAATATTAAAAACAGAATGGTGTATCCTGAATAATATCACAATATTAACCACAGCATACTGGATTATCCTGAATAATATCACAATATTAAAGGCAGAATACTGGAGTACCCTGAATAATATCACAATATTAAAGACAGAATACTGGAGTACCCTGAATAATATCACAATATTAAAGACAGAATACTGGAGTACCCTGAATAATATCACAATATTACCCACAGCATAATGCGGATCTGACTGTCTATTCTTTTGATAGCAGGTGTTTAATCAAAGATCCCTGCTTTCTAGTCTTGCACAAGGACCAATCAGCATGGGTATGGGCGGGTTCATTTCCCATTGATGGGGATTTGATTGGCTGTTTACCTGCGGTCGCAGGATTAATAACGTTAACGTTAGTTCGGCCAGATAAACAATTAAAATATACTAATTAAAATGGTTGGACCTGTGAGATTTGCACTTTGTAGGTCTGCATTTTAAATGTAAGGAGTAAAAAGTATGTTTTTTTTCTCTGAAATGTAATGGAGTAAAAGTACAAAGTATACAAACCTAATAATACTCGAGTAAAGTACAAATCCCCCAAAACAGTACTTAAGTATTGTAATGAAGTACAATTACTCAAGTACTTTACACCCCTGTTACTTACTTACTTACTTACTTACTTACTTACTTACTTACTTACTTACTTACTTACTTATTTACTTACTTACTTACTTACTTACTTACTTACTTACTTACTTACTTACTTACTTACTTACTTACTTACTTACTTACTTACTTACTTACTATATTCCATTGAAAACACTATTGCCCAAAAACATCCCAGAGAAACAAACCTGACAACCAGTGGGCACCGGGTGCTAAAAGACAAGCTATATAAACATTTCTGACGCGCTGCCCAACTTTAGAGATAAGCACCTGCATAGCGACATTCTGCTCTGTCAGGTGAAGCTGTTTGATTTAGCCATTTCTCTGAGCTGGCAGGACAGATTCGGTGTGTTTCAACAGTCAAAGTGAACCCTGAAATCCCTGCAGAAGCGTTTGAAGAGGAATCGTGTCTGTAGGATTCTTTTTTGTTCCTCCTGCCGGTGCTAAAACCGCACACATTGTCTCGACTGTCAAGCTGCTCCTCTGCGCCGGTTAGAAATCTGTGGATGACAAGCAGCTCAGCGAGGAAAGACAGAAACAGAAGGTAGTGTTTCTGCTGCTAGCAGCCGCTCAGAACCCTCATAGGCTGGAAGAGGTCAAGTATTTTGATGAGAACACTGAGTCTTCACGTGTTCTTCCAGCGCGAGCATGCCACGAGCACGCTATCTATGAGCACACGCCACGAGCACACGCCACAAGCACGCGCCACAAGCACGAGGTGAAGTAGAACACAAAAGGAGGTGTGTAAACATAGCCTGTGTGCTTCAAATTGATCGGTTTATATGATCCTCCTCGCAAATCTAACAAGTTGCCTGTCACACGCAAACAACACATCTGGTCCGTCCACTGTGACTGGTGTCCATTTAAAATAAAAGTGTTCATTCATTCATTCATTCATTCATTCATTCATTCATTCATTCATTCATTCATTCATTCATTCATTCATTCATTCATTCATTCATTCATTCATTCATTCATGCAATCATTCATTCATTCATTCATTCATTCATTCATTCATTCATTCATTCATTCATTCATTCATTCATTCATCAAGGAGGTCAGGCTCATTACAACTTTGGCTAAACTGAAAGTTGAACTCGGAGGGGGATAGACTCCGTGCGATGCGGGTGAGGGGGAATTCGCAACATTGTTGCACTTTCCATTTGGTTAGTAATACAAAATATTAAAAAAATATTTTGTTTTGGTTAATGGGAGATTATATATGTGGAGATTATCTCCAGTTTGGCTTGCACAAATGTTATGAAATACATGTATTACATTTTCCATTTCCAATTCCATAATTCCAATGAATTATGTGCCACTGCTAACGTCACCTGAATTATGCATGCATGCAAGTTATTTGTTTATTATCACAACATTATTTGACTATTTTGAACAATACCGGTTGAGAAAATAATACAGTTTATTCTATGAGTCTATGATGATGAAAACATTTGGAAATATAAGGGAAATGTCAACAAAAAGATTCTGTTTCGCTGGTCTTTTCCTGCTTTTGGTGTGGTTGCTTTCACACC
>NC_140172.1:14221378-14232291 GCF_963971535.1 Notolepis coatsorum | reverse complement strand
ACTCTTAAAATAAGACAAATAATCTTGTTCCTCTGCTGATATGATGCAAACAATTGTTCTATATCGTGTTACTGGTTAAATATGGCTCAATATTTGCTCAAATGTCTTATTAAGAAAATGTAAGATATATTTTCTTAAAATAAGAACAACATTCTAATGCGAATCATGCTTGACAAGAATTATTTTTCTTTTTAGACTTACAATAAGACTAATATCCTAGAAACAAGAATTGTTTTACTTTCTTGAAATTCAGTTTTTGCAGTACACACATCATAAGTAGATGATAGATAGGGATGGGTACCTTTCACATTTGAACCAATACGGTACCGGTACCTGTGAATCGATACCGGTACCCAACGGTACCTTTTTTCGGTACTTTAGTCTAAAAAAATTTAATTTGCCTACCTCAGTCGTGAAAAACAAAATCCAAACTTCAAATAACTACAATTTCGACCGTTTTCGGCTTGCCATTGCTCCGACTGCTTTGTTCATTGCTCCGACTGCTTTGTTGTTGAATCAAGTCAAATCCTAGGTAAGCATATATTGTGCGTGTGAACGTTGACATGAAAAGAAAAAAGGTAAAATATAGATAAAAAAAAATATATATATATTGGTATCTCACTTGAATCGATACTCGGTAGTACCGACGTGTTTCGGTTCGGTACCTTAAAAGTACCGAATTCGGTACCCATCCCTAATGATAGAGGGATTATGTTTGTATGAGTCTATACAGTACATTGCTTTTTAGGATCTGTGTTTATTCAATCTCTAATTTTCTAAGACGATTTTCTTTTCCTTATTGTTATTTAGTGTTTTTTTATTTATTTATCTGTTTTTAATGTGCCTGTAAATCTTGACGGCATTGTAAATGAGGGAAACCTCAACTGTCTTTGTCGAGGATTAAAAAAAAAAGTTTTGCCTTTGTGACTGATTCAGTGAGTCAGCAGTTTATATGAGGGTGAATGAATGAATGAATGAATGAATGAATGAATGAATGAAAACTTTATTTAACAGATTGCAGAATGGGTACAATACAGTATGGCTCAATACACACAATTGTTAAGGGGATGCAGACCAGAGAAAGACTTTCGTCTTGTTTACATCAGGGTCCCCCATTATCAATTCATAGCAACATTTATGACATACACAACATACATGACATCATGACATTTATGGCATAGGGACATACATGACATACAGGTATGTAGTACTGTTACATTTGTGACTTATACGATACGCAAATATACAGTACTGTTACCCAGAGATCCTAACAGAAAATATATACATACGGCGAGGAGGAGACTGTATATTAGGAGGGGGTGGGGGGGAGGGGGGGGGGGCATTTACGGTGGCCAGTTTAGAATTGCAGCCTCCCGTAGGTGCTCTTTAAGAGCGGTTTTGAAGGTGGGTAGGTATTCACATCTTTTTTACGGCTGTGGGTAGGGCGTTCCACATTGTTGTGGCATAATTGCGAAATGTGTTTAGTCCCTAGTTTAGTTTAGTTTAGTCTGTGGGAGAATAGTCCCCCCCCCCCCCCCCCCCCCTCAAACAATCCCCAGCCATGTTTCACCCCCCCCCCCCCCCCCTCCCATTACCCTCCCCCATCCATTCACCTTTTGTTTTACCTGATACCACCCCCCCCCCCCCTTTCTAACTCACCCCTCCCGGCCCCCCTCCAACCCAATACCTGTTTGGATTCTACCCAGGCCAGAATCCCCTTCTCTCCACTATAAAGTCCTACGTCTCACTGGATTCTAGGAGCTCACCTGGGGACACATCAGCTGGTATGGTGTCTCAGTTGGGTCATCCAGCTATAATATTCTGTGATAAACCTGTCACTTCTCTGCACTAGTTCTAATAGAGCAGCCCTGTTTTTTGCAACTTGTAATTATGCAAAATGTGTATTGGATGCAGACGACACACACTGTCAAAAAAATTGTCCAGGTGGCACAAAATCAATGATTTAGAAAACACTGTTTTGATTGTTAATTGTTTTTTTCCCTCATTCTCCCCAAAACAAGATGTTATGCTGCGTCGAGCTGTACTCGTTTAATCCTGCAAGTTAATGTGACACCTGCAAGTGAGCTTACAGTACTTCCAATCCCCACTAAACACCAGTCCAGTCCTAGTGTTTCCAAACACTCTGAAAGCTATCTGTCTAGACAGTATCAGGCGTGCTCTCGTACAGCTCTCGTACAGTGATTGCTCTCGAGGTCAAAGTAATCACAGAAATGGGTAATTTGTTGGTCTCGTAGCTAGACATGACAGAATAGGAAACTAAAATAGTTTAAAATAGCCTAGCTAAGCCCTGTTCTGTCACACACCCTCCTCGACACCTCTCTCTCTCTCTCTCTCTCTCTCTCTCTCTCTCTCTCTCTCTCGCTCTCTCTCTCTCCTCTCTCTCTCTCTCTCTCTCTCTCTCTCTCTCACACACACACACACACACACTCACTCACTCACTCACTCACTCACTCACTCACTCACTAGAAGCCATCCTGGAGAACCCCTCTCACCCCCTCTATGAGGAGCTAGCCAGAATGAAGAGCAAGTTCAGCCAAAGACTCACCCCCCCCCCCCCCCCCCCCCAACACACCACAAACCGCCTGGGCCGGTCCTTTATACCGGCAGCCATCAGGCTCTACAACCAAGCAGGGCTCGGACGGCCGGCCCTGCTGCCAGAACTATCACTGTCAGAACTCGGGACGTGAGAACTCGAGACTCATATCCACGTGCACTCACTGGACTATCTTGCTTTTTGTACTTTTTGTACTTTTATATTGTATTTGTATCTATAGTTCATATTGTATCTATAGTGTATATAGATGCAGGACTGTATAGGACTGTGAAGCTCTGTATCCCCCCCCCCATGCTGCTTTGACACCTGCATTTCCCCAAGGGGATTAATAAATAATAACTTTATTTGTATAGCACTTTTCATACACGCACAACACACACACGCACGCACGCGCACACACACACACACACACACACACACACACACACACACACACACACACACACACACACACACACACACACACACACACACACACACACACACACACACACACACACACACACACACACACACACACACACACACACACACACACACACACACACACACACACACACACACACACACACACACACACACACACACACACACCACACACACACACACACACACACACACACAAACAACAGTTCAAAATACATTCAATTCCATTCAGTGCCATCATGGGAACATCAACTAAACAGATGAAGGGTTAATAAATATGTCCAATTGAAACGCTGTTACCGGGCAAAGACGAGATCTAATAATTGGCAGATTTTATGCAAATCTGGACAATCATAATGACATAGAAATGGCAAGAGAGATGGCAGCAGTAAGACCTCTTACTCTCCACCTGATCAGCGTGAAGGCAAATATGAAGATAATTGTAAAGGCAAATTAACCCTTTCACTGCCACACGACAGAAGGTTAGCCCTTTACTATCACACAACCGACGGCGATGCTCCATCATTAGCATCATTAGCTCCGCAGTAAAGGGCTAACCTTCTGTATTATCACAGTGAAAGGGTTAACCGGCCGTCGTGTGGCAGTGAAAGGGTTAATTGGGGCCAGGCCTATATTTAGCTATTCAAAACCGACTGAGCTCAGAGGCTAACGCCACATCCCCCGTCTAGATACAGCGGCGCACGTCTATATTAGGAGGTGAGAAGACCGGCAGCGTCATCATCGTTGCCTAGCAACAAGGTGTACACAACCAAAGACACTCTAATCCAGGAAGATAACGCATTACAAGCTGCGGCTGAGATGGGATAAAAATGGAAGTGTTCCTGTCTGTGGGAAGTGGGAGGGATTTTTATTTAAAGTTTTTTTTACACATGATGGTGCTATTATTAACACTTTCACTGCCACACGACAGAAGGTTAACCCTTTACTATCACACAACCGACGGTCGTGTTAACCGGCTGTCGTGTGGCAGTGAAAGGGTTAACCTTCTGTGTATTGTCGCAGTGAAAAGGGTTAATCGTTTGGTAGCGCGGCACTGAAAGGGTTAATACTGTAAGATCGGAGGACAGGTCTCTGGAACAAACTTGATTTGTGCTTTATCTACTGCAGGTTAGAGGAAACACCGACAATTTAGGTATGACAGTTACTGAGAGTAAATGAGTTGGGCTGTGTAGTGTACCGAACGAATACAATGGTATGTTAACCACTAACGACCGCCCACCGGCGGCTGTTTTTTTCACAATCTAATATAATTATAATTTTTTTTTTTTTTTAAATGTACAAGTCGATTATTAATTTCAATATAGAATATTCGTTGACAGCCCTACAAGTATAATTAGTTACTGCACACTACATCATCCCTGAGTGGAACATGGAAAGCCAAACTTTCCCCCACTGTACCGAAAACCCGTACCGAACCGTGACTTCAAAACCGAGGTACGTACCGTACTGTGGTTTTTGTGTACCGTTACACCCCTAACTGCTACCATAGAGGATCTCTGGTGGCCATATTAAAATTTATTTAATCTCAATAACTGTCAAACTAAATTCATGTTTTAGATTTCTTTTGGATTTGTGTGAGATTATTTGCAAAATAAATCAGCATTGTTTTTTGGTCAAATGATTCAACTTTCTCATGACTTTAGGACTATAGATCAATTGCTCACTAAATCCCCTCTGACTGACTGGTAGATACTTGGCCCCCTCCCCTCGAAATGGGTCTCCCCACGGGCAAAGTAGTAGAGGAGCTCTGCCTGAAGCCTAGTAAGACTAATACCTCCCTTAGCCTGAAGCCTAGTAAGCTTAATACCTCCCTTAGCCTGAAGCCTAATATAGCCCTTAGCCTGAAACCTAGTAAGCCTAATAACTCCCATGGCCTAAAGCTTAGTAAGACTAATATACCAATATCTCCCTTGGCCTGAAGCCTAGTAAGCTTAATATCTCCCTTGGCTAGAGGGGATTTCCTTTTAAAAATAAGGTTTTGCAGTGAACCTGCATATTAAATAAATAATATAATTAATCAAATTTCAAATCAAATCAAATCAAATTAAATAATAATCCTACAGATAGCCAAGATTAGCCAAGTAGAACCAATGTACAAGCTTTGTAACATGAAGTTCTTGATCTAGAAGCTAATCTACAGTAGGAAATTGCCTAAGATAATAGTGATGAATCGAGGGTTGATTTTAAAATCTAATTGAATCCTGAGATTCGCAAAGTATTCCCACTCCTAGTAGTAGTAGCTAGCGATACTGAAGTCCACTGATCTGCCGGAGCGGCCGGCTGGTGAAGCGGCCAGGATCCCAGTCAGGTCTGGTCGTGGTGAGTCTGGTGGAGCGGCAGGCTGGTGAAGAGGCCAGGATCCCAGTCAGGTCTGGTCGTGGTGAGTCTGGTGGAGCGGCAGGCTGGTGAAGAGGCCAGGATCCCAGTCAGGTCTGGTCGTGGTGAGTCTGGTGGAGCGGCAGGCTGGTGAAGAGGCCAGGATCCCAGTCAGGTCTGGTCGTGGTGAGTCTGGTGGAGCGGCAGGCTGGTGAAGAGGCCAGGATCCCAGTCAGGTCTGGTCGTGGTGAGTCTGGTGGAGCGGCAGGCTGGTGAAGAGGCCAGGATCCCAGTCAGGTCTGGTCGTGGTGAGTCTGGTGGAGCAGCCGGCTGGTGAAGCGGCCAGGATCCCAGTCAGGTCTGGTCGTGGTGAGTCTGGTGGAGCGGCAGGCTGGTGAAGCGGCCAGGATCCCAGTCAGGTCTGGTCGTGGTGAGTCTGGTGGAGCAGCCGGCTGGTGAAGCGGCCAGGATCCCAGTCAGGTCTGGTCGTGGTGAGTCTGGTGGAGCAGCCGGCTGGTGAAGCGGCCAGGATCCCAGTCAGGTCTGGTCGTGGTGAGTCTGGTGGAGCAGCCGGCTGGTGAAGCGGCCAGGATCCCAGTCAGGTCTGGTCGTGGTGAGTCTGGTGGAGCAGCCGGCTGGTGAAGCGGCCAGGATCCCAGTCAGGTCTGGTCGTGGTGAGTCTGGTGGAGCAGCCGGCTGGTGAAGCGGCCAGGATCCCAGTCAGGTCTGGTCGTGGTGAGTCTGGTGGAGCAGCCGGCTGGTGAAGCGGCCAGGATCCCAGTCAGGTCTGGTCGTGGTGAGTCTGGTGGAGCAGCCGGCTGGTGAAGCGGCCAGGATCCCAGTCAGGTCTGGTCGTGGTGAGTCTGGTGGAGCAGCCGGCTGGTGAAGCGGCCAGGATCCCAGTCAGGTCTGGTCGTGGTGAGTCTGGTGGAGCAGCCGGCTGGTGAAGCGGCCAGGATCCCAGTCAGGTCTGGTCGTGGTGAGTCTGGTGGAGCAGCCGGCTGGGTGAAGAGGCCAGGATCCCAGTCAGGTCTGGTCGTGGTGAGTCTGGTGGAGCAGCCGGCTGGTGAAGCGGCCAGGATCCCAGTCAGGTCTGGTCGTGGTGAGTCTGGTGGAGCAGCCGGCTGGTGAAGCGGCCAGGATCCCAGTCAGAGTGATGGCAGTTTGACAACATGCATCACATATTGGCCAAAATTACACACTGTGATATAATATAATATATAGTATTACATTAAATTATGAACTCTGTATCAAACTGAATTGCGTGCTGCCAAGTCTATCCCACCCCCATAACCAACACATCTATCATTACTAGGGATGCACCGATCCGACTTTTTCACTCCCGATACCGATACCTGGCTTTGGGTAACGGATACCGAGTACCGATCCGATACCCATACCATTATCTGAAATGAAAAAAAAATTAAATAAAAAAATCTAACCCTAACTAACCTTACTGTCATGCACTTGTCCTAATATACTAACGTACACTGTAGCACTCAACACGTAATCAGACACCATGACCCCCGTATTTGTGTGCTATGTCCAAGCACTGATTTTGTAATAGTGTAATATGTATTTAAAATACTGCAGCTATTCCCTTAGTAACAACTAAGATCTGAATAAGGAAATGGTCACTTCTAATTGACCAGCTAATGAAATGTAAGAGAATGGCCTGCTATGGTCATGGGAAACGTGTAAAAGTCATGGAAAATGATGAATTCCCAAAAGGCTTTGGAAATGTTATGGAAATTGGTGCTTAATTTCTTCCCCAACTGGTCCAAGTCCTAAGTGTATAGCTAGTCAGAATCAGACGTAAAACATGCAAATCAGCTATTCGACAGAAAAAAAGAAATTGAGCAAAGGGGTATAGTAAAGAATAAAATATAGGCCGACCACCTAACTTGGAGGGAGTCCCAACTAAAATCTGAAATGTCTCATTGTGATAGAAATCACTTAAAGGAGCAGTTCACTCAAAACAAAAAACGGAGAGGGGAAAAAACAAAAGCGTGTTTTCCCTGCCATCGATCCATCCAGGTATAGCTTCGGTGTGATTTGTTCAGTTTTGGATCTTACAGTACGTGGTTAAAACAAGATACACCCCATAATAAAGATTAAATTATCTTTTAGCATTTTTACAGCTTTTTTTTTTCTCCTGGTCACGCAGGACCGATAGAGGAGAGAGGGAGAACGGGAGGAGAAGAGCGGAAGACATGCAGCAAATGGTCGGGGAAGCGAACCCGGGACGACCGCTTCGCGACTCAGCGCGCTATATGGTGTGCTACTGGAGTATGGCAGTAGAAAATACTTCCTACATGAAACTGATCACAACAAGGTCTGTGGATTATCTTGAGTAATCGGTTCATGATTTCTCTCCGTTGTATCTCTGCGGATACACTGCAGATATCTCTAAAACTAGGCGAATCACATCAAAACTATGTGGATGGATGGATACTAGCAGTCCGGGTTAGAGGACGAATAACTGCAGAGCACATAACTGCCCCCCTCCTACCAACACACACATTATCTGCCCCCCTCCTACCATCACACACATAACTGCCCCCCTCCTACCAACACACACATTATCTGCCCCCTTCTACCAACACACACATTATCTGCCCCCCTTCCTACCAACACACACATTATCTGCCCCCTTCTACCATCACACACATTATCTGCCCCCTTCTACCAAGACACACATTATCTGCCCCCTTCTACCAACACACACATTATCTGCCCCCTTCTACCAACACACACATTATCTGCCCCCTCCTACCAACACACACATTATCTGCCCCCTCCTACCAACACACACATTATCTGCCCCCTTCTACCAACACACACATTATCTGCCCCCTCCTACCAACACACACATTATCTGCCCCCTCCTACCAACACACACATTATCTGCCCCCCCCTCCTACCAACACACACATTATCTGCCCCCTCCTACCAACACACACATTATCTGCCCCCCTCCTACCATCACACACATTATCTGCCCCCTCCTACCAACACACACATTATCTGCCCCCCTTCTACCAACACACACATTATCTGCCCCCTTCTACCAACACACACATAACTGCCCCCCTTCTACCAACACACATTATCTGCCCCCCTTCTACCAACACACACATTATCTGCCCCCCTTCCTACCAAGACACACATTATCTGCCCCCTTCTACCATCACACACATTATCTACCCCCCTTCAACCAACACACACATAACTGCCCCCCTCCTACCATCACACACATTATCTGCCCCCTCCTACCAACACACACATTATCTGCCCCTTCTACCAACACACATTATCTGCCCCCCTTCCTACCAACACACACATAACTGCCCCCCTCCTACCATCACACACATTATCTGCCCCCTTCTACCAAGACACACACATTATCTGCCCCCTTCTACCAAGACACACATTATCTGCCCCCTTCTACCAAGACACACATTATCTGCCCCCTTCTACCAAGACACACATTATCTGCCCCCTCCTACCATCACACACATTATCTGCCCCCTCCTACCATCACACACATTATCTGCCCCCTCCTACCAACACACACATTATCTGCCCCTTCTACCAACACACATTATCTGCCCCCCTTCCTACCAACACACACATAACTGCCCCCCTCCTACCATCACACACATTATCTGCCCCCTTCTACCATCACACACATTATCTGCTCCCCTCCTACCAACACACACATTATTTGCCCCCTTCTACCATCACACACATTATCTGCTCCCCTCCTACCAACACACACATTATCTGCCCCCTTCTACCATCACACACATTATCTGCTCCCCTCCTAATAACACACACATTATCTGCCCCCCTTCTACCAACACACATTATCTGCCCCGTCTACCAAGACACACATTATCTATTATTTATTGAATGGGGCAGAATATAGTCCGATGGGCAATTAGAATGGTTGTAATACAGTCCAAGGTCAAAAACACAAAAACAGGCTCTCGTACAAAAAAGGGATTGTTCGATACTCAGAGTAGTCGTCCGGTCCAGGGTCAGTACACAAGGGGGTTTCTCAGCCAGTCCAGGGTCCAGTACACAATGAACACCTTCTCACCGTCACCTCTCCTCTCACTACCTCTCACCTCACAAAACTCTGTAATCACAATCTCTCTCTCTCCGTACTTCGCTCCTACCTCACCTCCTCTCAACTCTGTCTGTCTGTCCTAGTGTTTTATGGTGTGTGTGTCTGGTGTGTGTGCGTGTGGGATGTGGGTGATCTAATGGTGCACAGGTGTGTTCTGTCAGTCCAGTTCTATCAGCTGCCTAATTGCTTCCTCTCCTCCCGTGGCAGTAGTATCTCCCATCCTTCACGTAGCCATGGGTCGGGGGATGATATCTCCACAATGGCTTGATCATCACTGATACACATCTGTACCTTTCTCACAGGGACTTTCATCTGCGAAATAATTCATCTACGAAATAATACATTACAGTATTTGCATTTAACACCGTTTGGCTTTGCTATAGAACCATCTGAGTTAGTGCAACGCAAACATTTTATTATAAGGACACATATTATACACACTACTATGTTATGCCTCTACACAATAACACTATGACTATACTATATTCTACAAAAACACTACAAAGTTATATATATATTGTGACGACCCTCCCCCACATTGTTGTCTGCTCTGCTCTGCTCTGTGTCACTGCGTCACAGGATTGGTGGGGTGAGCAGGCCGAGCAGAGCTGGGGGCAGGGTCATCAGGCTAATTGGGGAACACCTGGGTCGGTGTGTCCCAGTCTGATATAGAGGGAGGCTTCCTCACAGGTCAGCAATAGGCGGCCCGCGGGCCGAAATTGGCCCGCCAGCAATAATATGTGGCCCCTCAGATTATTAATTTTTTATTTATTTTTTATCAGACCAACTAGGCTAGGCTATATGTTAGCTATAATGTCCAAATAGAGAAACTACCACCACCTAAAGAATGCTTATTATACTTTGTTTTATCCATGTTGAGAGTGAATAACAGGTAGGCAGCGAGGTGCAATGTAGCGCTTGCTCAACATGAAAAAAATCGGTGGACAGCGCCTGGTGCTGAAATAACAAACAAGCCACACCACATGTGTGGTGTGAAATTAAAACACCAGTTCAGTAAGTTATTCAAACTTTATCTTTACTTATATATGACTGTGACGGCACCACACATGTGAACAGTAACAATGCAATTAAACTGAAGTCAAATCAGAGCAAAAAAAGCTGAATCTGTTTCAAGAAGATGCGCTACATTAGGTATATAAGGAATTACAACAAGACATTTATTGACTAAATAAAAAATACAATTAAGCTTTTAACCCTCTAAAGCCGGGTGCAACACTAGACTAGATATCTTTGGATTTGTTTGTGATAAAGACTTGCTTTATTGTATCGGAATCGATTGTCATCTCAAAATCTCAAATCTCTCAGAGAATGCGCGGATGTAAAGCATAGAATCTTGAAATATCTAGATTGGTTGTTTTCCCTAGACTGCATCTAATCCGCTGTATCTATCCATTTATCATATATCTGTCTCTCACTATA